>NC_044385.1:46405968-46671210 GCF_006542625.1 Nomascus leucogenys | reverse complement strand
ATCAATTACAGAAGGTGTATTAGTGTAGTTTTGTAAATAGGATCCATCTCCAGGACTTGGGGTATCTAATGGCAAAATCCCAAAACTTGGGGTTAATGGACTAACAGATGCTGGTCCTCCTAATAATAAACTTCGACCAGTTTTTGGTTTATTTTGAACCTGTTTAGATGATATGGAGTTCCTGTTCCAAGTGGGACAGTATCAGGTGAAATTACAGCTGAATCAATAGACACTGGGGAATCTGTATTCAAGGAGTACTTTGAATTGGAAGATTCTAAATTCAATCTGTTTAATTCATTTGTGTCCTGGGGTGTTTCCGTAAGAACGGCCTCAGCCTGTCTGTGACATAAACTATGATTAGGTACTTGTGTTGTGCAAGAGTTGGGCAGACAGTTGCTAAAGTTCTGTAAAGATATGAATTTAACTGTTTGGTCAGGATCTGGCTTTTCACCTATTTCACATAATGATTCAAAGGGATGCCAGAGGAAAGGCTTTAAACTAAGGCTCTTTTGGTAACACTCTGATCCTTTGGCAAGCCGATCTGTCTTGCAATATACATGTCCCAACAATGGAAAGGGAAAGCAAGCTGAATCACCAAACTCAATAACAATGCCATCATGGCTTTCCTGCCTATTAAACACTCCACCCGATAAGATTTGTTCCCCTTCTGCAAACTTGCTGACATCAAAACAACATTTTGCAAGCAGGTATTTGCATTGCGGTGTAGGACAACTGTGTCCTTTCAAGAGTCTATATGCTTTATAGGCCTTTCCTGGGTGGTAATAACAGGTCCCCAGTAAACCAAGGGTTCTTCTGAGTGTACTTCTGCATAAAGACTTTCTGCGAGGAGAACGGCATATCGGTAAGCATAGTGGTTTAGTGCTTGCCATATAGCAGCCTGGACGGGTTCCTGCAGCACCATCATCCTCCAGGCTCAGGCCCACTTTCTGCAGTGCCTCAGGCACCCCCCACCCCCCCACCCCCCTCCGCCCCACAGCAGCTCCAGCCCTGCCAGCCTCGGCTCCTTTAAACTCAACAGTTACCGGGGGATGGGGGAGGCCGAGCCAGAATGACTTCTTTACCCTGCCAACTCTGGAAAGCCTGGCCCCTTGTGATCCATTTCAAAGCGAGAGTCACCTCGTGTTTGGAAAACAGATTCGCTCCCAAGTTCAGTGGAGGGATGTGGCATGTAGGACGAAGGACTCTCTTCCTTCTGATTCGGCTTGCACAGCGGGGCCTAGGGCTGGAGCTCTCTCTGTGCGGACCGCTGACTCCCTCTACCTTGGTTCCATCAGCCCCACCCTGGAACACAGGCCTTGGCAGATTCTGGCGCTTCCTGGCCCTTAAGTCGCTGTCAGAAACCCCATCTTGTGCTCAGATGCCCCGAATGACCGTGGCTCACGCCTCTCTGGAAACATTTGAAATCTCTCCTCTACGCGTGGCCACCTAAAACCACAGGAGCTCGGGACACACGTGCTTTCAGGAGAGAATGCTGAGAGTCTCTTACCGACTCTCTCTTGACTTGAGTTCTTCATGGGTGTGTGGTTAAGAAGTAGTGACACTAGATGTACTAACTCAGGCCGGGTGCTGGTGGCTCACGCCTGTAACCCCAACACTTTGGGAGGCCGAGGACGTAGGGTCCCTTGAGGAATCGCCTAACCCTGGGGAGGCTGAGGCTGCAGTGAGTGAGCCATAATGGTGTCACTGCACTCCAGTCTGGGCGAAAGACAGAGTGAGGCACTGTCGCAGGCAGGCAGGCAGGCAGGCAGGCAGGCAGGCAGGCAGGCAGGCAGGCAACAGCTGTATTGTGTTCTTCTCAGGGCAGGAAGCACAAATAACAGAATACAGCCCTTAATTTTTTTTTTTTTTGGGGGGGGACGGAGTTTCACTCTTGTTGCCCATGCTGGAGTGCAATGGCACCATCTCGGTTCACCACAACCTCCACCTCCCGTGTTCAAGCAATTCTCCTGCCTCAGTCTCCTGAGTAGCTGGGATTACAGGCATGGGCCACCACACCCAGCTAATTTTGTATTGTTAGTAGAGACGGCATTCCTCCATGTGGGTCAGACTGGTCTCGAACTGGCCACCTCAGGTGATCTGCCCACCTTGGCCTCCCAAAGTGGTGGGATGACAGGCGTGAGCCATTGCACCGGGCCAGCTACTTTTTTTTTTTTAATTTTCAATTTTAATCCATTTATTATCATTATTATTATTCTTTTTTGAGATGGAGTCTCGCTCTGTTGCCCAGACTGGAATGAAGTGGCATGATGTCGGCTCACTGCAAGATCTGCCTCCCGGGTTCACACCATTCTCCTGTCTCAGCGTCCCAAGTAGCTGGGACTACAGGCGCCCGCCACCGTGCCTGGCTAATTTTTTTGTATTTTGAGTAGAGACGGGGTTTCACTGTGGTAGCCAGGATGGTCTCGATCTCCTGACCCCCGTGATCTGCTCGCCTCGGCCTCCCAAAGTGCTGGGATTACAGGCGTGAGCCACCGCGCCTGGCCTATTTATCTATTTATTAACTTTGAGTCCAGGTTATAAAACCAGTTAGTTTTTGTATTTTTTTAGAGACTAGGTTTCACCATGTTGCCAAGGCTTGGATCGAGGGATCCACCTTCCCTCGCCTCCCAAAGTGCGGGTATGACAGGCGTGAGCCTACCGCGCCCGGCTCCCTCCCTTACCCTCCCCAGCTTATCCCTCAGGTTCCTAGCAGTGGTGTGTCGTTCCCACCCCCAGCGCCCCCTCCTCCAGTCGCCGCCGCGGTGTCTGCGAGTGTGTCCTGAGGGAGCTCGTTGGTGTGGGGGTCCAGGCGGTTGAGTGAGACGCGCCCCTCCCACGCTGGGAAGGGCGCCGCCTGGTCTGGCGAACGCAGGTCCCATGCTTCCCTCTGGCGGGTGCGCACTGGCAGTGTGAGCAATCGCGGTGGGCTCGGGCAGATGTCGCGTGCGCCGGCCGGCCGCCGAGGGGCTACCGTTCTGCCTCCGACCGGTTGTGTGTGGGTTTACTTGGAGGTGCTTTGCCTGGGAGAAAGGAGGCGGGTGGACGGGGAGGAGGGGGGAGGCCCTTGGGGGATTGCGCGCATGCGCACTGGCCAGGACCCCCCCGCCCAGACCGCGAAGGTTTAAGGTTGCCGCACCGTACCGCAGGCCCCCTCCCTTCCCCAGGCGTCCCTGAGCGCCTCTGCAGGCCCGACGAGGGGCGACTGGCGGGTGGGGAGTGTGACACACCCTCAGTGAGAAAGCCTTCTCTAGCGATCCGAGAGGTGTGCCTTTGGAGTACCGGATCCCCCGGCCTGCCACCTCTCTCTGCGTTATGGTAGCGCTGCCATAGCGACTCGCTTGCAGAGGACACTCCTCCGCTTCCCCTCGATGAGGTGAGGGGGGAGAGCGAGGGTTCCGCCGGCCTCCGCGGTGGGGGCCGAGGGTGGCTCGTCGCCTACTGTGTGGCCCGCGCCTCCCCCTTGGGTGTCAGGGAAGGATCCCGCCAGGCCGGGCCGGAGTCCTAACGGTTAGGAGGCTGCGCGAGCGGTAGGTGTGCCCGGCGTTCCGTCCGGCGCGTGACCCACTCCGGTGTGAGCCGGCTCTCCGTCTGCTCACCTGCGGAGCAGTGAGCGGTGCGGACAACCGCGTTTGCGTGGCACGGGGTTGGGCCTCCTGGCCCTGGGAAGCATCCCCCGGGGTGTGCGCCGGTCTCCCGGAGCTTGACCGGGTCAGAGGATGGATGAGAAACGAGCAACGTGGCCCTGGAGTTGGGTTTGTGGCTGAGGTCGCTTCGGAATCCCGATGGCGGAACCCAGGGCTCGTGAGGCAGGGCTCGTGAGGCGGGTCTCGGTGGGTGTCGAGAGCCCTCTGGCGTCCTAGGCGGGGCGCCGCGGGACCTCCCTCGTGTCTGTGGCGGTGGGATCCCGTGGCCGTGTTTTCCTGGTGGCCTGGCCGTGCCTGAGGTTTCTCCCCGAGCCGCCCCTCTGTGGGATCCCGGGTGCCCTTGCCTTCGCAGTCCCTGGCCTTTCCTGTCTGTGCCCCCCTCCCCGCCCGCGGATCCTCTCTCCCCGAGTGGCTCACCGGCTTACGCTGTGGTGGCCTCGTCGGGGACCAAACCAGACTCCACCTTGTGGGGCGCCGCCGCTGACCACTGGTTGGCCCGTTGTCCGTGTCCCCCGGTGCGCGCCTTCGGGACCAGGTCGGCGGCGCCCCACGTGGGCTGGTGGGCACCCTGAGGGTTTGGGGTCGGCCTGCAGCGCGTGCGGGGAAGAGGGTTCTGGAGGTTGGCCGCGACGGTGGCGGCCGTGGGGGAGCCGCGGGCCTGCCGAAGGCGCGGGGCCACCTTCGTGCTCGGAGACCACTGGCGGTGAGGCCCCGGGCACCGCCGTCCACCTCTCGTTCGCTGCCCGAACGTCGGGGGCGCCCCGCACCGGCTGTGCACGCGTGGCCGCCAGTCCCTCGCGGCTGCCGGGCATGGGTCGGGAAGTTCGCCTCCTCGCACGCGGGCTTGAAGTGTCGGGGGTGGTGAGCCCGTCGGGGGGTGGATGGGGTGTCCGGTTCGCCGCCCTACCACACCCCTCCCACCACCCTGCGCTGGCTCCCTCCCTCCTAAATGCTCCGTCTCCCGCCCTGCCGCGCCCATCCTCGCGTCGCCGGACCCATCCTCGCGAGGCACCGGCCTGGGGGCCTCCCCGCGCTCTACCTAGCTGGTTGATCCTGCCAGTAGCAAATGCTTGTCTCAAAGATTAAGCCATGCATGTCTAAGTAGGCACGGCTGGTACAGTGAAACTGCTAATGGCTCATTAAATAAGTTATGGTTCCTTTGGTCGCTGCCTCCTCTTCTACTTGGATAACTGTGGTAATTCTAGAGCTAATACATGCCGATGGGCGCTGACCTCCTTTGCGGGGGGATGCGTGCATTTATCAGATCAAACCAACCAGGTCAGCCCATCTTCTGGCCCTGGCCGGGGTGGGGGGGCGGGGCGTGCCGGGGGCTTTGGTGACTCTAGATAACCTCCGGCTGATCTCACGCCCCCCGTGGCAGTGACGACCCATTTGAATGTTTGCCCCATCAACTTTCGATGGTAGTCGCCGTGCCTACCATGGTGACCACGGGTGACGGGGAATCAGGGTTCGATTCTGGAGAGGGAGCCTGAGAAACGGCTACCACATCCAAGGAAGGCAGCAGGCCCGCAAATTACCCACTCCCGACCTGGGGAGCTAGTGATGAAAAATAACAATACAGGACTCTTTCGAGGCCCTGTAATTGGAATGAGTCCACTTTAAATCCTTTAATGAGGATCCATTGGAGGGCAAGTCTGGTGCCAGCAGCCTCACTAATTCCAGCTCAGATAGCATATATTAAAATTGCTGCAGTTAAAAAGCTCCTAGTTGGATCTTGGGAGTGAGAGGGCGGGCGAGCCATCGCCCATCCCCGCCCCTTGCCTCTGGGCGCCCCCTTGATGCTCTTAGCTGGGTGTCCCGCGGGCCAGAAGCGTTTACTTTGAAAAAGTTAGAGTATTCAGGCCAGGCGCGGTGGCTCAAGCCTGTAATCCCAGCACTTTGGGAGGCTGAGGCAGGCGGATCACGTGGTCAGGAGATCGAGACCATCCTGGCTAACACAGTGAAACCCGGTCTCTACTAAAAATACAAAAAAAATTAGCGGGGGGAGGTGGCGGGCGCCTGGAGTCCCAGCTACTTGGGAGGCTGAGGCAGAAGAATGGCGTGAACCCTGGGGGGCGGAGCCTGCAGTGAGCCGAGATCGCGCCACTGCACTCCAGCCTGGGCGACAGCAAGACTCCGTCTCAAAAAAAAAAAAAAAAGAAGAAGAAAAAATTAGAGTATTCAAAGCAGGCCCGAGCTGCCTGGATACCGCAGCTAGGAATAATGGAATAGGACCGCAGTTCTATTTTGTTGGTTTTTGGAAATGAGGGCATAATTAAGAGGGATGGCTGGGGGCATTTGTATTGTGCCACTAGAGGTGAAATTCTTGGACTGGCACAGGACGGACCAGAGTGAAAGCATTTGCTAAGAATGTTTTTATTAATCAAGAACGAAAGTCGGAGGTTCGAAGATGATCAGATACCATCACAGTTCCGACCGTAAATGAAGCCGACTGGCAATGTGGCAATGTTATTCCCATGACCTGCTGGGCAGCTTCCAAGAAGCCAAAGTCTTTGGATTTTTGGGTTCCGGGAGGAGTATGTTTGCAAAGCTGAAACTTAAAGGAATTGATGGAAGGGCACCACAAGGAGTGGTGAGTGCGGCTCAATTTGACTCAACATGGGAAAACTCACCCAGCCCATGGGTGATGGTGCATGGCCTTAGTTGGTGGAGTGATTTGTCTGGTTAATTCCGATAACGAACGAGACTCTGGCATGCTAACTAGTTATGTGACCCCTGAGCAGTCGGCATCCCCCAGCTTCTTAGAGGGACAAGTGGCATTCAGCCACCCGAGATTGAGCAATAACAGGTCTGTGATGCCCTTAGATGTCCAGGGCTGCATGCGCGCTACACTGACTGGCTCAGCGTGTGCCTACCCTACGTGGCAGACACGGGTAACCGGTTGAACCCCATTTGTGATGGGGATCGGGGATTGCAATTATTTCTCATGAATGAGGAATTCCCAGTAAGTGCGGGTCATAAGCTTGAGTGAAGTCCCTGCCCTTTGTACACATCGCCCATCGCTACTACTGATTGGATGGTTTAGTGAGGCCCTCGGATTGGCCCTGTGGGGTCAGTCCACGGCCCTGGCAGAGCTCTCAGAAGACAGTTGAACTTGACTATCTAGTGGGACTAAAAGTAGTAACAGAAGTTTCCGTAGGTGAGGCCAGGCACGGTGGCTCACGCTTGTAATCCCAGCACTTTGGGAGGCCGAGGCGGGCAGATCACGAGGTCAGGAGATCCAGGCCACGGTGAAACCCTGTCTCTACTAAAAATACAAAAAAAATTAGCCAGGCGTGGTGGTGGGCGCCTGTAGTCCCAGCTACTCGGAGAGACTGAGGCAGGAGAATGGCGTGAACCTGGGAGGCGGAACTTGCAGTGAGCCGAGATCGCACCACTGCACTCCAGCCTGGGTGACAGAGCAAGAGTCCGTCTCAAAAAAAAAAAAAAAAGTTTCCATAGGCGAACCTGTGGCATGATCATTAACGGAGAAGAGCGAAGCCGGGGTGGCGTGGCCTCGTCCTTCCTCCTTGGCCGACGTGTTCCTCCTGTGGCGCATGCGTGGGCGGGGTCGTGCCTTTTGTTTGTTGCACGGCCCTGCTGGCCTGAGAGCCGAGAGAGAGAGGAGGGAGAGAGAGAGACATGCTTGCGCAGACGAAAGCGTGTGTGCATGTCATGGGGTGGGCTGGATGGCTTGCTGGCCTGGTGAACAGCAAGGTGTGGTCCCCTGCCTTGGCCCCAACGTGTGTGTCGGTGGGTGCGGGGGTGGTTCTCGATGTCACGGCAGAGTGGGGATCTTGGTGCAAGCTGGGGACGTCTTCCCCCCCTGTCCCGCCGGCTCCGCCCCATCCCGCTGCCTCTGGTCGGGGCCGGCCAGATTGCCATCGCTGCCACTGCCGCCATCGTCGCCTCTGCCACACTGTGCCACCTGGCCTGGCCCCGCCCACTTGCTCTCCCCAGCCTTCCCGCTAGGGCATCTCGAGGGTCGGGGGCGGGACACCTGTCCCCCCTCCTCGTCCACCCCCACCATCCAGGTACCTAGCACGTTCTGGTGCAGAGGTTTAAGGACCCCTTGGGAGGTCGCCCATCTCTCCGTGGGTCGGGTGCGTTGGGCCCGTGGGGGAGTCCTTTCGGGTGGGGCCTGGCCCCTCCCTCGCCTCCCCCGCGGACTCCACCCACCCGGCCGTACGGGGCCACGCTGCACTAGCATGTCACCGCTGACGCCGTTGGGGGCTTTACCCGACTGCTGTCATGCCATCGCGCGCATGCCGCGTGTGTGGCATGTGCCCTGTGCCATGGGGGCGGTAACCCCCGGGCGCCCGGGGGTGGTGTCTGCGTTTGCCCCCCGTGGTCAGCACCACCTCCCTGTGTTGTGAAACCTTCCGACCCCTCTCTGGAGTCTAGTCCCGTTGCTGTCTGACTGGCCGGCCTGAGGTAACCCCTCTGGGGGACGTGCTGTGCCAGGAGGGCCTCCCAGTGTTGGGAGCACCCTCGCCAAATCGACCTTGTATGACTTTTAGTGGTGGATTACTCAGCTCCTGTGTCAATGAAGAATGCAGCTACCTGTGAGAATTAATGTGAATTGCAGGACACATTGATCATCGACCCTTCCAACGCACTTGCAGCCCGAGTTCCTCCCAGGGCTATGCCTGTCTGAGCATCGCTTGCCGATCAATAGCCCCTGAGGGTGCCTCTGGGCTCCTCAGGGTGCATGGCTGGGGGTTCCCTGGCAGGGCCCGCCAGGGCCCTCTGTCCCCTCAAGTGCAGACGGGAGACGTCCACCCTCCTCTTCTGCCATGCCCGCCCCTTCCCCCTCCACCCGCAGGCCCTGTGTGGTCATGCATTGGGTGGTGTGGGGAAGAGGGCCTCCCGGCTGTGAGGAAGAGAGAGAAGGTGGCGCCGCCACCCACAAAAACAGAGAGGGAAGAGAGCCAGCTGGGTCCGAGTTCCTGTGGCCACCACCGCAGTCCGGGTTCCTCCCTCGGGGGCTCCCTCAGGGGTTCCCTCGTGCCTCACACAGCTTGTGGTGCAGGGTTCATTGGCCCTGGTGGGGTGGAAGGCCCCGTGCCATCGTCATCATCACGCGTCGTCGATGGTGGGGGCTTGTTGGCGGGGGAGGAAGGCAAGTAGGAAGGGTCCACTGGGGAGAGGGTGGGTGAGTGTGTCCCGGTCACCGTGGTTCACCTTCCGCCCCTGGTGGCGGCCCAACGTCCGGCCAACCACGGCTCCAGTGCCCCTCCTTCCCAACACCCCTCCGAGGCACCGTCCTCCTCACCCGCCCGCCCCCCGCCCGCCCGGCTCGCATCGCGGCATGTCCGGGGCCGGAAGCCCACCCCACGGCCCGTCTGGCAGCACTTGTTGCCACGGTCCTGGGGTTCACATGCCCCTGTCAGTGACCCGCTGGATGCTGCAGTGTCGTCCGCCATCACTCGCCCACCTCTGGCTCGCAGCGGCATGGTGCCTGGGGCCCCCTCTGGGGCTTCCATGTCGGGGCAGGGTGGTGCTGCTGCGTCCTTGGACCCATCCCCCACCTCCATTTAGTACGTAGGCAATCCCATGTAACTTAGCAAAGCTAGCAAGTCCCTAGACATGGCACAGACACTGTAGGGGCGGCCTCCCAGTAGCATCGTTAACATCAATTGTAATTGGTAGGCAATCAGTTTCACATTGCATTATCTGAGTTATACAAATGTGTAAAAAAAATACAGTTTTAATAAAAGGGAGTAAAGCCTAATATGAGTAATATTCACAATCTCTAGTTGGAAGAGGTAGTGTTTTCTCAGAAATGATGCATTCCTGGAGCAAGGTCATTTTGTGTTTGTTTTGTTAAATATCTATTTCCATTTTGACAAGCCACTGGAAAAGCCCAGCTTCACAAGGACTCTCCGTGAGAATGATCACACAAAAGAACACCCATAACACAAAATCAAAACAAGGGTGGTCCGGGATTCACATTAAAGACTCATTACCAAGTTTTCCTAGAAGAGATAAAGAACACAAAGTTACTTTTATGTGATGGAAAACAGAGAGAAAGAGTAAATGGAACAATAAGTGTTAGGAAACAACAGTGAAAACCAAGCTGTGGAAAAAAATGAATGGAATTGTTTTGTTTCGTATTGATTTCCTATCCTGATATCAGAAAGTATGAGAAAGAACAAAGCACATTTTTTGAGACAAATAGAACATAAAACAAATGAATGTTAAAGACTATTTTACCGTGCTAACAAAACAATCTGTGACTTGTTTCTTCCCTTTACAAATACGATTTTGTACAATTACATTTATATAAATTATTGAAATTAAATTGTAAAGATGGAGAACAGACTATGGGGTTGCCAAGGGGAAGGGGTGGAGGAAAACGTGTCAGAGTGTTCGCAAAGATCACAAGTTGGAGCCTGGTGGTGAAGCTACCATTCTGTATCTTGACTATCAAAGTGGTAGTTACAGAGATCTACACCACATAAAAATGCACAGAACATATGCACACACATACACACATGCAAAAATGAATGCATACAAAACGGTTGTGATCTGAGTAAGCTTTCTGAATTGTACCTATGTCAGTTTCCAGGTTTTGATAATGCTCTATGGCTAAGTGAGATGTCACCACTGGAATTAGTGAAGAGTACCTAAGACATCCCTGTATCTTTTGCAACTTCCTGTGAATCTATAATTATTTCAAAAGAAACTTGAAAGTCGTAGCAGGCTTTCACTTTAAAGAGGAAAACAACTGAAGATTAATGAAATTGTTGAAGAACATCAAATACTCAACAGTCTGTATGAGAGCTGTATTCTATCCACTCACAGCACAGCTGTCATTTAGGCTTTTCCTGACGTGCCCTGGAGGACCTGAGCTCCTCTTGGATTGCCAAGGCTGATAGTGTTTATTTATTACTAACTTTGTACTGGACCCCCCAAAAATGAAAAGTGATTGAATAATCATTTATAATGACAACTAGTACTTTTACTTATAAAGAGACAATAGTGGTAACGAATTTAAATATTTAGGGTAAAGAATAGGATCTTTGTAAGACAATACTGGCAAAATTTAAAAAAAAAAAAATAAGGAATCAGAAACATAAGTAGTTCAGTATTGTGAAACAATTCTGGATCTGAGAAGCAAAAGAACAGAGATTGTATTGCGTTTCTGCCCCAAACCTGATTAATCACCTTAGGTGTGTTGTGTTTCTGTGCCAAAGCTACTGAATCACCTTAGGCAATGCATGCCCTTTCCCTGAATCTGTTTTCTTTTCTACAAAATAAAGTGACTAGATCATCTACAAGGTCCCCCAAATATTCACACTTTAGGCTGTACATGAACTTCAGTTGAATTCCTAATTTCAGTGTGGATAATACACGTGTGCTGCACCACAAGCAGTGTGTCTAAATGCTGATATTGGTCCTAAAACGAATTATGAGCAGTTTGGAAATTCTGTTGTAGAATCTGCAAAGGGATGTTTGTGAGTGCTTTGAGGCCATGGTGAAAAAGGAAATACCTTCACATAAAAACTATAAAAAAGATTTCTAAGAAACTGCTTTGTGATGTGTGCATTCATCTCACAGAGTTAAACGTTTCATTCCTTTGATCAGTCTGGAAACTCTGTTCTTGTAAAATCTGCAAAGTGATATTTGTGAATGATTTGAGGCCTATGGTGAAAAAGGAAGTATCTTCACATAAAAACTACACAGAAGCTTTCTGAGAAGCTTCTTTGTGACGTGTGCATTCATCTCACAGAGTTAAACCATTCTTTTGATTGAACAGTTTGGAAATAGTGTTTTTGTAGAATCTGCAGAGGGATATTTGTGAGCGCTTTGAGGCCTACAGTGAAAAACGAAATATCTTCACATAAAAACTAGACAGAAGGTTTATGAGAAACTGCTTTGGGATGTGTGTGTTCATCTCACAGCGGTAAATGTTTCTTTTCATTGAGCAGATTGGAAACTCTGTTCTGGTAGGATCCGCAAAGGGACATTTGTGAGCAGTTTGAGGACTATGGTGAAAAAGGAAATATCGCATAAAAACTTGACAGAAGTTTCTGAGAAACTTCCTGGTTATGTGTGCATTCATCTCACAGAGTTGAACCATTCTTTTGATTGAGCAGTTTGGAAACAGTACTTTTGTAGAATGCGCAAAGGAATATTTGTGAGCGCTTGGAGGCTAATGGTGAAAAAGGAAATATCGTCACACTAAAACTAGACAGAAGCTTTCTGAGAAACTTTTTTGTGATGTGTGCATTCATCTCACAGAGTTGAACCATTCTTTTGATTGAGCAGTTTGGTAACAGTCCTTTTGTAAAATCTGCAAAGGGATATTTGTGAGCGCTTTGAAGCCTATGGTGAAAAAGGAAATATCTTCACATAAAAACTAGAAAGAAGGATTCTGAGAAACTACCTTGTGATGTGTGAATTCATCTCACAGAGTTAAAACTTTCTATTGATTGAGCATTTTGGAAACAGTATTTTTGTAGAATCTGCAAAGGGATATTTGTGAGCACTTTGAAGCCTGTGGTGAAAAAGGAAATACTTCACACGAAAACTAGACAGAAGCTTTCTGAGACACTTCTTTGTGATGTGTGCACTCATCTCACAGAATTGAACCATTCTTTTGATTGAGCAGTTTGGAAAAAGTCTTTTTGTAGAGTCTGCAAAGGGATATTTGTGGGCACTTTGAGGCCTATGGGGAAAAAGGAAATATATTCACATAAAAACTAGACAGAAGGTTTCTGAGAAACTGCTTTGTAATGTGTGCATTCATCACACAGAGGTAAACATTTCTTTTCTCTGAGCAGATAGGAAATTCTTTTCCTGTGGAATCTGCAAAGGGATATTTGTGAGCACTTTGAGGCCTATGGTGAAAAAGGAAATATCTTCTTTTTTTTATTATTATACTTTAGGTTTTAGGGTACATGTGCACAATGTGCAGGTTTGTTACATATGTATCCATGTGCCATGTTGGTTTGCTGCACCCATTAACTCGTCATTTAGCATTAGGTATATCTCTTAATGCTGTCCCTCCCCCCTTCCCCCACCCCACAACAGTCCCCAGAGTGTGACGTTCCCCTTCCTGTGTCCATGAGTTCTCATTGTTCAATTCCCACCTATGAGTGAGAACATGCGGGGTTTGGTTTTTTGTCCTTGCGATAGTTTACTGAGAATGATGGTTTCCAGTTTCTTCCATGTCCCTGCAAAGGACATGAACTCATCATTTTTTATGGCTGCATAGTATTCCATGGTGTATATGTGCCACATTTTCTTAATCCAGTCTATCGTTGTTGGACATTTGGGTTGGTTCCAACTCTTTGCTATTGTGAATAGTGCCGCAATAAACATACGTGTGCATGTGTCTTTATAGCAGCATGATTTATAGTCCTTTGGGTATATACCCAGTAATGGGATGACTGAGTCAAATGGTATATCTAGTTCTAGATCCCTGAGGAATCACCACACTGACTTCCACAATGGTTGAACTAGATTACAGTCCCACCAACAGTGTAAAAGTGTTCCTATTTCTCCACATCCTCTCCAGCACCTGTTGTTTCCTGACTTTTTAATGATGGCCATTCTAACTGGTGTGAGATGGTATCTCATTGTGGTTTTGATTTGCATTTCTCTGATGGCCAGTGATGATGAGCATTTTTCATGTGTTTTTTGGCTGCATAAATGTCTTCTTTTGAGAAGTGTCTGTTCATGTCCTTTGCCCACTTTTTGATGGGGTTGTTTCTTTTTTTCTTGTAAATTTGTTTGAGTTCATTGTAGATTCTGGATATCAGCCCTTTGTCAGATGAGTAGGTTGCAAAAATTTTCTTGCATTCTGCAGGTTGCCTGTTCACTCTGATGGTAGTTTCTTTTGCTGTGCAGAAGCTCTTTAGTTTAATTAGATCCCATTTGTCAATTTTGGCTTTTGTTGCCATTGCTTTTGGTGTTTTAGACATGAAGTCGTTCCCCACCCCTATGTACTGAATGATATTGCCTATGTTTTCTTCTAGGGTTTTTATGGTTTTAGGTTTAACATGTAACTCTTTAATCCGTCTTGAATTAATTTTTGTATAAGGTGTAAAGAAGGGATCCAGTTTCAGCTTTCTACATATTGCTAGCCAGTTTTCCCAGCACCATTTATTAAATAGGGAATCCTTTCCCCATTGCTTGTTTTTGTCAGGTTTTTCAAAGATCAGATAGTTATAGATATGCGGCATTATTTCTGGGGGCCCTGTTCTGTTCCATTGATCAATGTCTCTGTTGTGGTACCAGTACCATGCTGTTTTGCTTACTGTAGCCTTGTAGTATAGTTTGAAGTCAGGTAGCGTGATGCCCCCAGCTTTGTTCTTTTGGCTTAGGATTGACTTGGTGATGCGGGATCTTTTTGGTTCCATATAAACTTTAAAGTAGTTTTTTCCAATTCTGTGAAGAAAGTCATTGGTAGCTTGATGGGGATGGCATTGAATCTACAAATTACATGGGCAGTATGGCCATTTTCACGATATTGATTCTTCCAACCCATGAGCATGGAATGTTCTTCCGTTTGTTTGTATCCTCTTTTATTTCATTGAGCAGTGGTTTGTAGTTCTCCTTGAAGAGGTCCTTCACATCCCTTCTAAGTTGGATTCTTAGGTATTTGATTCTCTTTGAAGCAATTGTGAAAGGGAGTTCACTCATGATTTGGCTCTCTGTGATTGGTGTACAAGAATGCTTGTGACTTTTGTACATTGACTTTGTATCCTGAGACTTTGCTGAAGTTGCTAATCAGCTTAAGGAGATTTGGGGCTGAGACAATGGGGTTTTCTAGATACACAATCATGTCATCTGCAAACAGGGACAATTTGACTTCCTCTTTTCCTAATTGAATACCGTTTATTTCCTTCTCCTGCCTGATTGCCCTTGCCAGAACTTCCAGCACTATGTTGAATAGGAGTGGTGAGAGAGGGCATCCCTGTCTTGTGCCAGTTTTCAAAGGGAATGCTTCCAGTTTTTGCCCCTTCAGTATGATATTGGCTGTGGGTTTGTCATAGATAGCTCTTATTATTTTGAGATACGTCCCATCAATACCTAATTTATTGAGAGTTTTTAGCATGAAGGGTTGTTGAATTTTGTCAAAGGCCTTTTCTGCATCTATTGAGATAATCATGTGGTTTTTCTCTTTGGTTCTGTTTATATGCTGGATTACATTTATTGATTTGCATATGTTGAACCAGCCTTGCATCCCAGGGAAGAAGCCCACTTGATCATGGTGTGTAAGCTTTTTGATGTGCTGCTGGATTCGGTTTGCCAGTATTTTATTGAGGATTTTTGCATCAATGTTCATCAAGGATATTGGTCTGAAATTCTCTTTTTTGGTTATGTCTCTGCCAGGCTTTTGTATCAGGACGATGCTGGCTTCATAACATGTGTTAGGGAGAATTCCCTCTTTTTCTATCGATTGGAATAGTTTCAGAAGGAATGGTACCACTTCCTCCTTGTACCTCTGGTAGAATTCGGCTGTGAATCCTTCAGGTCCTGGACTCTTTTTGGTTGGTAAGCTAGTGATTATTGCCACAATTTCAGAGCCTGTTATTGGTCTACTCAGAGATTCAACTTCTTCCTGGTTTAGTCTTCGGAGGGTGTATTTGTCGAGGAATTTATCCATTTCTTTTAGATTTTCTAGCATATTTGTGTAGAGGTGTTTGTAGTATTCTCTGATGGTAGATTGTATTTCTTTGCGATCGGTGGTGATATCCCCTTTTTCATTTTTTATTGTATCTATTTGATTCTTCTCTCTTTTCTTCTTTATTAATCTTGGTAGTGGTCTATCAATTTTGTTGATCTTTTCAAAAAACCAGCTCCTGGATTCATTAATTTTTTGAAGAGTTTTTTGTGTCTCTATTTCCTTCAGTTCTGCTCTGGTTTTAGTTATTTCTAGCTTTCTGCCAGCTTTTGAATGTATTTGCTCTTGCTTTTCTAGTTCTCTTAATTGTGATGTTAGGGTGTCAATTTTGGATCTTTCCTGCTTTCTCTAGGGGGCATTTAGTGCTATAAATTTCCCTCTACACACTGCTTTGAATGTGTCCCAAAGATTCTGGTATGTTGTGTGTTTGTTCTCATTGGTTTCAAAGAACATCTTTATTTCTGCCTTCATTTCATTATGTACCCAGTAGTCATTCAGGAGCAGGTTGTTCAGTTTCCATGTAGTTGAGTGGATTTGAGTGAGTTTCTTAATCCTGAGTTCTAGTTCGATTGCACTGTGGTCTGAGAGCCAGTTTGTTATAATTTCTGTTCTTTTACATTTGCTGAGGAGAGCTTTACTTCCAACTATGTGGTCAATTTTGGAATAGGTGTGGTGTGGTGCTGAAAAAAATGTATATTCTGTTGATTTGGGGTGGAGAGTTCTGTAGATGTCTATTAGGGCCACTTTGTGCAGAGCTGAGTTCAATTCCTGGACATTCTTGTTAACTTTCTGTCTCGTTGATCTGTCTAATGTTGACAGTAGGGTGTTACAATCTCCCATTATTATTGTGTGGGAGTTTAAGTCCCTTTGTAGGTCACTCAGGACTTGCTTTATTAATCTTGGTGCTTCTGTGTTGGGGGCATATATATTTAGGAGAGTTAGCTCTTCTTGTTGAATTGATCATAGTGGCCTTCTTTGTCTCTTTTGATCTTTGTTGGTTTAAAGTCTATTTTATCAGAGACTAGGATTGCAACCCCTGCCTTTTTTTGTTTTCCATTTGCTTGATAGATCTTCCTCCATCCCTTTATTTTGAGTGTATGCGTGTCTCTGTATGTGAGATGGGTTTCCTGAATACAGCACACTGATGGGTCTTTTTTTTTTTTTTACCTTTTTTTATTATTATACTTTAGGTTTTAGGGTACATATGCACAACGTGCAGGTTTGTTGCATATGTATCCATGTGCCATGTTGTTTTGCTACACCGATTAACTCGTCATTTAACATTAGTTATAGCTCCTAATGCTTTCCCTCCCCCCTCCCCCGACCCTGCAACAGTCCCCAGAGGGTGATGTTCCCCTTCTTGTGTCCATGAGTTCTCATTGTTCAATTCCCACCTCTGAATGAGAACATGCAGTGTTTGGTTTTTTGTCCTTGTGATAGTTTACTGAGAATGATGTTTTCCAGTTTCATCCATGTCCCTACAAAGGACATGAACTCATCATTTCTTATGGCTGCATAGTATTCCATGGTGTATATGTGCCACATTTTCTTAGTCCAGTCTATCGTTGTTGGACATTTGGATTGGTTCCAACTCTTTGCTATTGTGAATAGTGCTGCAATAAACATATGTGTGCATGTGTCTTTATAGCAGCATGATTTATAGTCCTTTGGGTATATACCCAGTAATGGGATGGCTGGGTCAAATGGTATTTCTAGTTCTAGATCCCTGAGGAATCGCCACACTGACTTCCACAATGGTTGAACTGGTTTACAGTCCCACCAACAGTGTAAAAGTGTTGCTACTTCTCCACATCCTCTCCAGCACCTGTTGTTTCCTGACTTTTTAATGATGGCCATTCTAACTGGTGTGAGATGGTATCTCACTGTGGCTTTGATTTGCATTTCTCTGATGGCCAGTGATGATGAGCATTTTTTCATGTGTTTTTTGGCTGCATAAATGTCTTCTTTTGAGAAGTGTCTGTTCATGTCCTTCACCCACTTTTTGATGGGGTTGTTTCTTTTTTTCTTGTAAATTTGTTTGAGTTAATTGTAGATTCTGGATATCAGCCCTTTGTCAGATGAGTAGGTTGCAAAAATTTTCTCCCATTGTGTAGGTTGCCTGTTCACTCTGATGGTAGTTTCTTTTGCTGTGCAGAAGCTCTTTAGTTTAATTAGATCCCATTTGTCAATTTTGGCTTTTGTTGCCATTGCTTTTGGTGTTTTAGACATGAAGTCGTTGCCCACGTCTATGTCCTGAATGATATTTCCTATGTTTTCTTCTAGGGTTTTTATGGTTTTAGGTCTAACATTTAAGTCTTTAATCCATCTTGAATTAATTTTTGTATAAGGTGTAAGGAAGGGATCCAGTTTCAGCTTTCTACATATTGCTAGCCAGTTTCCCCAGCACCATTTATCAAATAGAGAATCCTTTCCCCATTGCTTGTTTTTGTCAGGTTTGTCAAAGTCAGATAGTTGTAGATATGTGGCATTATTTCTGGGGGCTTTGTTCTGTTCCATTGATCGATGCCTCTGTTGTGGTACCAGTACCATGCTGTTTTGGTTACTGTAGCCTTGTAGTATAGTTTGAAGTCAGGTAGCATAATGCCCCCAGCTTTGTTCTTTTGGCTTAGGATTGACTTGGCGATGCAGGCTCTTTTTTGGTTCCATATGAACTTTAAAGTAGTTTTTTCGAATTCTGTGAAGAAAGTCATTGGTAGCTTGATGGGGATGGCATTGAATCTATAAGTTACCTTGGGCAGTATGGCCATTTTCACGATATTGATTTCTCCAACCCATGAGCATGGAATGTTCTTCCATTTGTTTGTATCCTCTTTTATTTCATTGAGCAGTGGTTTGCAGTTCTCCTTGAAGAGGTCCTTCACATCCCTTGTAACTTGGATTCCTAGGTTTGATTTGATTCTATTTGAATCAAATAGAATCAAAATTTGATTCTATTTGAAGCAATTGTGAATGGGAGTTCACTCATGATTTGGCTCTCTGTTTGTCTGTGATTGGTGTACAAGAATGCTTGTGACTTTTGTACATTGATTTTGTATCCTGAGATGTTGCTGAAGTTGCTAATCAGCTTAATGAGATTTTGGGCTGAGACGATGGTGTTTTCTAGATATACAATCATGTCATCTGAAAACAGGGACAATTTGACTTCCTCTTTTCTTAACTGAATACCCTTTATTTCCTTCTCCTGCCTGATTGCCCTTGCCAGAACTTCCAGCACTATGTTGAATAGGAGTGGTGAGAGAGGGCATCCCTGTCTTGTGCCAGTTTTCAAAGGGAATGCTTCCAGTTTTTGCCCCTTCAGTATGATATTGGCTGTGGGTTTGTCATAGATAGCTCTTATTATTTTGAGATACGTCCCATCAATACCTAATTTTTTGAGAGTTTGTAGCATGAAGCATTGTTGAATTTTTTCAAAGGCCTTTTCTACATCTATTGAGATAATCATGCGGTTTTTGTCTTTGGTTCTGTTGATATGCTGGATTACCTTTATTGATTTGCATATGTTGAACCAGCCTTGCATCCCAGGGAAAAGCCCACTTGATCATGGTGTATAAGCTTTTTGATGTGCTGCTGGATTCGGTTTGTGGGTATTTTATTGAGGATTTTTGCATCGATGTTCATCCAGGATATTGGTCTGAAATTCTCTTTTTTGGTTATGTCTCTGCCAGGCTTTGGTATCAGGACAATGCTGGCCTCATAAAATGTGTTAGGGAGGACTCCCTCTTTTTCTATTGATTCGAATAGTTTCAAAAGGAATGGTACCAGTTCCTCCTTGTACCTCTGGTAGAATTTGGCTGTGAATCCATCAGGTCCTGGACTCTTTCTGGTTAGTAAGCTATTGCTTATTGCCACAATTTCAGAGCCTGTTATTGGTCTATTCAGAGATTCAACTTCTTCCTGGTTTAGTGTTGGGATGGTGTATTTGTCAAGGAATTTATCCATTTCTCCTAGATTTTCTACTTTATTTGCATAGAGGTGTTTGTAGTATTCTCTGATGGTAGATTGTATTTCTTTGGGATCGGTGGTGATATCCCCTTTTTCATTTTTTATTGTATCTATTTGATTCTTCTCTCTTTTCTTCTTTATGAGTCTTGGTAGCAGTCTATCAATTTTGTTGATCTTTTCAAAAAAACCAGCTCCTGGATTCATTAATTTTTTGAAGTGTTTTTTGTGTCTCTATTTCCTTCAGTTCTGATCTGATTTTAGTTATTTCTAGCCTTCTGCAAGCTTTTGAATGTGTTTGTTGTTGCTTTTCTAGTTCTCTTAATTGTGATGTTAAGGTGTCATTTTTGGATCTTTCCTGCCTTCTCTTGTGGGCATTTAGTGCTATAAATTTCCCTCCACTCACTGCTTTGAATGTGTCCCAGAGATTCTGGTATGTTGTGTCTTTGTTCTCATTGGTTTCAAAGAACATCTTTATTTCTGCCTTCACTTCATTATGTACCCAGTAGGCATTCAGGAGCAAGTTGTTCAGTTTCCATGTAGTTGAGTGGTTTTGAGTGAGTTTCTTAATCCTGAGTTCTAGTTTGATTGCACTGTGGTCTGAGAGCCAGTTTGTTATAATTTCTGTTCTTTTACATTTGCTGAGGAGAGCTTTACTTCCAACTATGTGGTCAATTTTGGAATAGGTGTGGTGTGGTGCTGAAAAAAATGTATATTCTGTTGATTTGTGGTGGAGAGTTCTGTAGATATCTATTAGGTCCACTTTGTGCAGAGCTGAGTTCAATTCCTGGATATCCTTGTTCACTTTCTGTCTCATTGATCTGTCTAATGTTGACAATAGGGTGTTACAATCTCCCATTATTATTGTGTGGGAGTTTAAGTCCCTTTGTACATCACTCAGGACTTGCTTTATGAATCTGAGTGTTCCTGTGTTTGGTCCATGTATATTTAGGAGAGTTAGCTCTTCTTGTTGAATTGATCCCTTTACCAGTATGTAATGGCCTTCTTTGTCTCTTTTGATCTTTGTTGGTTTAAAGTCTATTTTATCAGAGACTAGGATTGCTACCCCTGCCTTTTTTTGTTTTCCATTTGCTTGATAGATCTTCCTCCATCCCTTTATTTTGAGTCTATGTGTGTCTCTGCATGTGAGATGGGTTTCCTGAATACAGCACACTGATGGGTCTTGACTCCTTATCCAGTTTGCCAGTCTGTGTCTTTTAATTGGAGCATTTAGCCCATTTACATTAAAGTTAATATTGTTATGTGTGAATCTGATCCTGTCATTATGATGTTAGTTGGTTATTTTGCTCGTTAGTTGGTTATTTTGCTCGTTAGTTGATGCAGTTTCTTCCTAGCCTCGATGGTCTTTACAATTTGGCATGTTTTTGCAGTGGCTGGTACTGGTTGTTCCTTTCCATGTTTAGTGCTTTCTTCAGGAGCTCTTTTAGGGCAGGCCTGGTGATGACAAAATCACTCAGCATTTGCTTGTCTGTAAAGTATTTTATTTCTCCTTCACTTACGAAGCTCAGTTTGCCTGTATATGAAATTCTGGGTTGAAAATTCTTTTCTTTAAGAATGTTGAATATCGGCCCCCACTCTCTTCTGGCTTGTAGAGTTTCTGCCGAGAGATCAGCTGTTAGTCTGATAGGTTTCCCTTTGTGGGTAACCCGACCTTTCTCTCTGGCTGCCCTTGACATTTTTTCCTTCATTTCAACTTTGGTGAATCTGTCAATTATGTGTCTTGGAGTTGCTCTTCTCCAGGAGTATCTTTGTGGCGTTCTCTGTATTTCCTGAATCTGAATGTTGACCCGCCTTGCTAGATTGGGGAAGTTCTCCCGGATAATATCTTGTAGAGTGTTTTCCAACTTAATTGTATTCTCCCCGTCACTTTCAGGTACACCAATCAGAGGTAGGTTTGTTGTTTTCACATAGTCCCATATTTCTTGGAGGCTTTGTTCATTTCTTTTTATTCTTTTTTCTCTAAACTTCCCTTCTCGCTTCATTTCATTCATTTCATCTTCCATCATTGATACCCTTTCTTCCGGTTGATAGCATCGGCTACCGAGGCTTCTGCAATCTTCACGTAGTTCTCGAAACCTGGCTTTCAGCTCCATCAGCTCCTTTAAGCCCTTCTCTGCATTGGTTATTCTAGTTATCTGTTCATCTAATTTTTTTTCAAAGTTTTTTTTATTTTTATTTTTTTATTTTTGAATGATCTCTTGTTTTCCTTTTTTTATTAGTATTATGCTTTAGGTTTTAGGGTACATGTGCACAGTGTGCAGGTTTGTTACATATGTATCCATGTGTCATGTTGTTTTGCTGCACCCATTAACTTGTCATTTAGCATTAGGTATATCTCCTAATGCTGTCCCTCCCCCCTCCCCCAACCCCACAACTGTCCCCGGAGGGTGATGTTCCCCTTCCTGTGTCCATGAGTTCTCATTGTTCAATTCCCACCTATGAGTGAGAACATGCGGTGTTTCATTTTTTGTCCTTGTGATAGTTTACTGAGAATGATGTTTTCCAGTTTCATCCATGTCTCTACAAAGGACATGAACTCACCATTTTTTATAGTATTCCATGGTGTATATATGCCACATTTTCTTAATCCAGTCTATCATTGTTGGACATTTGTGTTGGTTCCAACTCTTTGCCATTGTGAATAGCATCAGAGAAATGCAAATCAAAACCACAATGAGATACCATCTCACACCAGTTAGAATGGCCATCATTAAAAAGTCATGAGACAACAGGTGCTGGAGAGGATGTGGAGAAATAGGAACACTTTTACACTGTTGGTAGGACTGTAAACTAGTTCAACCATTGTGGAAGTCAGTGTGGCGATTCCTCAGGGATCTAGAGCTAGAAATACCATTTGACCCAGCCAACCCATTACTGGGTATATACCCAAAGGACTATAAATCATGCTGCTATAAAGACACATGCACATGTATGTTTTTCAAAGTTTTTAACTTCTTTGCTATTGTTTTGAATTTCCTCCCGTAGCTCGGATTAGTTTGATCATCTGGAGACTTCTTCTCTCAACTTGTCAAAGTCATTCTCCATCCAGCTTTGTTCCATTGCTGGTGAGGAACTGCGTTCCTTTGGAGGAGGAGAGGTGCTCTGCTTTTTAGCGTTTACAGTTTTTCTGCTGTTTTTTCCCCATCTTTGTGGTTTTATCTACTTCTGGTCTTTGATAATGGTGATGTACAGATGGGTTTTTGGTGTGGATGTCCTTTCTGTTTGTTAGTTTTCCTTCTAGCAGACAGGACCCTCAGCTGCAGGTCTGTTGGAGTGTGCTAGAGGTCCACTCCAGATGCTGTTTGGCTGGGTGTCAGCAGCAGTGGCTGCAGAACAGCTGATTTTCATTAGACCACAAATTCAGCTGTCTGATAGTTCCTCTGGAAGTTTTGTCTCAGAGGAGTGTGTGGCCGAGTGAGGTGTCAGTCTGTCCCTACTGGGGGGTGCCTTCCAATTAGGCTGCTCAGGGTTCAGGGACCCACTTTAGGAGGCCGTCTACCCGTTCTCAGATCTCCAGCTGCGTGCTGGGAGGATGACTACTCTCTTCAAAGCTGTCAGACAGGGACATTTAAGTCTGCAGAGGTTCCTGCTCACTGTTTGTATGTCTGTGCTCTGCCCCCAGAGGTGGAGCCTATAGAGGCAGGCAGGCCTCCTTGAGCTGTGGTGGGCTCCACCCAGTTCAAGCTTCCTCGCTGCTTTGTTTACCTAAGGAAGCCTGGGCAATGGCAGGTGCCTCTCCCCTAGCCTCGCTGCTGCCTTGCGGTTTGATCTCAGACTGCTGTGCTAGCAATCAGCAAGACTCCATGGACATAGGATCCTCCAATCCAGTTGCGGGACACAATCTCCTGGTGTGCCATTTTCCAAGCCCATTGGAAAAGCACAGTATTAGGGTGGGACTGACCTGACTTTCCAGGTGCCATCTGTTACCCCTTTTTTTGACTAGGAAAGGGAACTCCCTGACCCCTTGTGCTTCCTGAGTAAGGCAATGCCTCACCCTGCTTCAGCTTGCACACAGTGTGCTGCACTGACTGTCCTGCACCCACTGTTTGGCACTCCCTAGTGAGATGAACCCAGTACCTCAAATGGAAATGCAGAAATCACCCGTCTTCTGTGTTGCTCATGCTGGGAGCTGTAGACCAGAGCTGTTCCTATTTGGCCATCTTGGCTCCTGAAATATCTTCATATAAAATGTAGACAGAAGCTTTCTGAGAAACTTATATATGATGTGTGCTTTCATCTCATAGAGTTGAACCATTTTTTTTTTTTTTGGAGCTCTGGGTTTATTTATTTATTTATTAATTATTATTATTATACTTTAAGTTTTAGGGTACATGAGTACAACGTGCAGGTTTGTTTCATATGTATACATGTGCCATGTTTGTGTGCTGCACCCATGAACTCATCGTTTAGCATTAGGTATATCTCCTAATGCTATCCCTCCCCCCTTTCCCCACCCGACAACAGTCCCCGGTGTGTGGTGTGTGATGTTTCCCTTCTTGTGTCCATGTGTTCTCATTGTTCAATTCCCAACTATGAGTGAGAAGATGTGGTGTTTGATTTTTTGTCCTTGTGATAGTTTGCTGAGAATGATGGTTTCCAGCTTCATCCATGTCCCTACAAATGACATGAACTCATCATTTTTTATGGTCGTATAGTATTTCATGATATATATGTGCCACATTTTCTTCATCCTGTCTATCATTGTTGGACATTTAGATTGGTTCCAAGTCTTTGCTATTGTGAATAGTGCCACTATAAACATACGTGTTCATGTGTCTTTATAGTAGCATGATTTATAATCCTTTCGGTACATACCCAGTCATGGGATGGCTGGGTCAAATGGTATTTCTAGTTCTAGATCCCTGAGGAATCACCACACTGACTTCCACAATGGGTGAACTAGTTTATGGTTCCACCAACAGTGCAAAAGTGTTCCTATTTCTCACATCCTCTCCAGCACCAGTTGTTTCCTGATATTTCAATGATCATCATACTAACTGGTGTGAGATGGTATCTCATTGTGGTTTTGATAAGCATTCCTCTCAAGGCCAGTGATGTTGAGCATTTTTTCATTTGTTCATTGGCTGCATAAATGTCTTCTTTTGAGAAGTGCCTGTTCATATCCTTCACCCACTTTTTTATGGGGTTGTTCTTTTTTTCTTTTAAATTTCTCTGAACTCATTGTAGATTCTGGATATTAGCCCTTTGTCAGATGAGTAGGTTGCAAAAATTTTCTCCCATTCTGTAGGAGGCCTGTTCACTCTGATGGTGGTTTCTTTTGCTGTGCAGAAGCTCCTTAGTTTAATTAGATCCCATATGTCAATTGTGGATTTTGTTGCCATTGCTTTTGTTGTTTTGACAGGAAGACCTTGCCCATGCTTATGTCCTGAATGGTATTGCCTAGGTTTTCTTCTAGGGTTTTCATGTGAAGCATTCTTTTGATTAATCAGCTTGGATACTCTGTTCTTGTAGAATCTGAAAGGAGATATTTGTGAGTGCTTTGAGGCCTTTGGTGAAAAAGGAAATATCTTCACATAAAAAATAGACAGAAGTATTCTGAGAAGCCTCCCTGTGATGTGTGCATTCATCTCACAAAGATGAACCGGTCTTTTGACTGAGCAGTTTGAAAACAGTCTATTTGTAGAATCTACAAAGGGATATTTGTGAGTGCTTTGAGGCCTATGATGAGAAAGGAAATATCTTCACATAAAAATTAGACAGAAGCTTTCTGAGAAACCACTTTGTGATGTGTGCATTCATCTCACAGAGTTGAACCAGTCTTTTTGTTGAGCAGTTTGGAAATAGACTTTTTGTAGAATCTGCAAAGGGATATTTGTCAGCTCTATGAGGCCTATGGTGAAAAAGGAAATATCTTCAATAAAAACTATAAAGAATGTTGCTGAAAAGCTGTTTGGTGAAGTTTGCATTCATCTTACAGAGATAAAAGTTTCTATTCTTTGATGAGTCTGGAAACTCTGTACTTGTAGAAACTGCAAATGGATATTTGTGAGAGGATTGAGGCCTATGGTGAAAAAGGAAATATCTTCACATAAAAACTAGACAGAAGATTTCTGAGAAACTTCTTTGTGATATGTGCATTAATCTCATGGAGATGAACCAGTCTTTTGATTGAGCAGTTTGGAAACATACTTTTCAGAGAATCTGCAAAGGGATATTTTGAGCGCTTTGATAGGTATGGTGAAAACGGAAATATCTTCACATAAAAGCTAGACAGAAGGAGTCAGAGAAACTTCTTTGTGATGTGTGCATTAATCTCACAGATTTGAACCTTTCTTTTGATGGGGCAGTTTGGAAAGAGTCCTTTTCTAGCATCTGCAAAGGGATATTTGTGAGCCATTTATGGCCTAAGGTGAAATAGGAAATATCTTCACATAAAAATTACACAGAAGCTTTCTGAGAAACATCTTTGTGATGTGCGCTTTCATCTCACAGAGTTGAACCTCTCCTTTTATTGAGCAGTTTGGAAACAGTCTTTTTGAAGAATATGCAAATGGATATTTGGAGTGCTTTGTGGCCGGTGGTGAAAAAGGAAATATCTTCATATAAAAACTAGACAGAAGCATAATGAGAAACTTCTTTGTGATGTGTGCATTCATCTCACATAGGTGAACCTTTCTTCTGATTGAGCAGTTTGGAAAGAGTCCTTTTGTAGAATCTGCAAATGGATATTTGTGAGCCCATTGAGGCCTATGGTGAAATAGGTAATATCTTCACATAAAAACTAGTCAGAAGCTTTCTGAGAAACTACTTTGTGGTGTGTGCTTTCATCTCACAGAGATGAACCTTTCTTTTGATTGAGCAGTTTGGAAACACTCTTTTTGTAGAATCTGCGAATGGATATTTGGAGTGCTTTGAGGACTATGGTGAAAAAGGAAATATCTTCACATAAAAACTAGAAAGAAATATTCTCTGAAACTTCTTTATGATGTGTGCTTTCATCTCAATGAGCTTAACCTTTCTATTCATTGAGCAGTTTGGAAACCATCTTTTTGTAGTATCTGTAAATGGATATTTGGAGCACTTTGAGGCCTATGGTGAGAAAGGAAATATCTTCACATAAAAACTAGACAGAAGCATTCTGAGAAACTTCTTTGTGACATGTGCACTTATCACACAGAGTTGAAGTTTTCTTTTGATTGAGCAGTGTGGAAAGAGTCTTTTTGTAGTATCTGCAGAGGGATGTTTGTGAGGGGTTTGAGGCCTATGGTGGAAAAAGAAATATCTTCACATAAAAACTAGACAGAAGCTTTCTCAGAAACCTCTTTGTGATGTGTGCATTCATCTCACAGTGTTGAACTTTTCTTTGGATTGAGCAGTTTGGAAACAATCCTTTTGTAGAATCTGCAAAGGTATATTTCTGAGCCCTTTGAGGCCTATGGTGAAATATGAAATATCTTCACCTAAAAACTACAGAGAAGTTTTCTAAGAAACTTCTTTATGATGTGCGCTTTCATCTCACGGAGTTGAACCTTTGGTTTGATTGAGCAGTTTGGAAACACTCTTTTTGTAGGAAATGCAAATGGGTATTTGGAGGGCTTTGAGGCTCATGGTGAAAAGGAAATATCTTCACATAAAAACTAAACAGAAGCTTTCTGAGAAACTTCTTTGTTATGTGTGATTTCATCTCACAGAGTTGAGCCTTTCTTTTAATTGACCAGTTTGGAAACAGTCTTTTTGTAGAACATGCAAATGGATATTTGAAGTGCTTTGAAGCCTATGGTGAAAAAGGAAATACCATCACATAAAAACTAGACAGAAGCTTTCTGAGAAACCTCGTTGTGATGTTTGCATTCATCTCACAGAATTGAACTTTTCTTTTGATTGATTAGTTTGGAAACAGTCTTTTTGTAGAATCTGCAAATGGATATTGGTGAACCGATTGAGGCATATGGTGAAAAAGGAAATGGCTTCACGTAAAAACTAGACAGAAGAATTTTGAAAAACCTCTTAGTGATGTTTGCATTTGTCTCACAGAGTTGAATATTTCTTTTGATTGAGCAGGTTGGAAACAGTCTTTTTGTACAATCTGCAAGGGGATATTTCTAAGCCATTTGAGGCCTATGATGAAAAAGAAATATCTACACATAAAAACTAGACAGAAGCATTCTGAGAAACTATTTTGTGATGTGTCAATTCAAGTCACAGAGTTGAAACTTTCTCTTGATTGAGCAGTTTGGTAACTGTATTTTTGTAGCATCTGCAATGTGTGCCCTTTACAGCCTATGGTGAAAAAGGAATTATCTTCACATAAAAACTAGACAGAAGCTTTCTGAGAAACTTCTCTGTGATGTGTGCCTTCATCTCACAGAGTTGAACGTTGCCTTTGATTGAACAGATTGGAAACAGTCCTTTTGTACAACCTGCAAATGGATATTTGGAGCGCTTTGAGGCCTATGATGAAAAAGCAAATATCTTCACATAAAAATTAGATGGAAGCATTCTGAGAAACTTCTTTGTGACGTTTGCATTCATCTCATAGAGTTGAACATTTCTTTGATTAAAGATTTGGGAACAGTCCTTTTGTAGAATCTGCAAAGGGATAATTGTGAGCCTTTTGAGGCCTATGGTGAGGTAGGAAATATCTTCACATAAAAACTACACAGAAGCATTCTGAGAAACTTCTTTATGATGTGTGCATTCATCTCACAGAGTTGAACCTTTCTTTTGCTAGAGGAGTTTTGAAACAGTCCTTTTCTAGAATCCCCAAACAGATATTTCTGAGCCCATTGAGGCCTTTGGTGATATAGGAAATATCTTCAAATAAAAGCTAGACAGAAGCTTTCTGATAAACTTCTTTTTAATGAGTGCTTTCGTCTCACAGAGTTGAACGTTTCTTTTGATTGAGCAGTTTGGAAACACTCTTTTTCCAGAAACTGCAAATGGATAATTGGAGTGATTTGAGGCCTATGATGAAAAAGGAAATATCTTCACATAAGAACTAAACAGAAGCATTCTGAGAAACTACTTTTTGAGGAGTGCTTTAATCTCACAGCATTGAAACATTCTTTTGATTGAGCAGTTTGTAAGCAGTCTTTTTGTGGAATCTGCAAATGGATGTTTGGAGTGTTTGGAGGCCTATAGTGAAAAAGGAAATATCTTCAGAAAAAAACTAGAAAGAAACATTCAGAGAAACTTCTTTGTGATGTGTGCTTTCATCTCACAGAGTTGAACATTTCTTTTCATTGAGCAGTTTGGAAACAGTCTTTTTGTAGAATCTGCAAATGCACATTTGGAGTGCTTGGAGGCCTATGGTGAAAAAGGAAATATCTTCAGATATTCAGACATGAATGCGTGCATTCATATCACAGAGCTGAAACTTTCTTTTGATTGAGCAGTTTGTAAACAGTCTTTTTGTAAAATCTGCAAATGGATATTTGGAGGGCTTTGAGGCCTACGGTTAGAATGGAAATATCTTCACATAAAAACTAGAGAGAAGTTTTCTGAGAAACTTCTTTGTGATGTGTGCATTCCTCTTACAGTGTTGAACCTTTCTTTTGATTAAGCAGTTTGGAAACAGTCATTTTGTAAAATCTACAAAGGGATATTTCTGAATGGTTTGATGCCTATGGTGAAAAAGAAATATCTTCACATAAAAATTAGACAGAAGCATTTGGAGAAACTTCCTTTTAATGTGTGCACTCCTCTCACAGAGTTGAACTTTTCTTTCCATGGAGCAGTTTGAAAACAGCCTTTTTGTAGAGTCTGCAAAAGGATATTTTTGAGCCCTTTGAGGCCTGTGGTAAAATAGGAAATATCTTCACATAAAAACTAGACAGAAGCATTATGAGAAACTTCTTTGTGAGTTGTGCTTTCATCTCACAGAGTTGAACCTTACTTTTCATTGAGCAGTTGGGAAACATTCTTTTTGAAGGATCTGCAAATTGATGTTTGGAATGCTTTGCATTGTACGGTGAAAAAGGAAATATCTTCACATAAGAAGCATTCTGAGAAACAGCTTTGTGATGTGTGCATTCATCTCACAGAGTTCAAACTTTCTTTTGATTGAGCTGTTTGGAAACACTCTTTTTGAAGAATCTGCAAATGGATATTTGAAGTGCTTTGTGGCTTGATGTGAAAAACTAAATATCTTCACATAAAATATAGTCAGAATGTTTCTGAGAAACTTCTTTGTGATGTGTGCTTTCATCTCACAGAGTTGAACTTTGCTTTTCTTGGAGCAGTTTGCAAACATTCCTTTTGAAGAATCTGCAAACAGATATTTATGAATGGTCTGAGGCCTATGGTGAAAAAGGAAATATCTTCCCATAAAAACTAGACAGAAGATATTTGAGAAAACTCTTTGAGATGTTTGCATTCATCTCACAGAGTTGAACCTTTCTTTTCATTTGACAGTTTGGAAACGTTATTTTTGTACAATATGCAAAGGGATATTTCTGAATGGTTTGAGGCCTATGGTGAAAAAGAAATATGTCAGATAAAACTAGACAGAAGAATTCTGAGAAACTTCTTTTTCATGTGTGCATTTATCTCACAGATTTGAACTTTTCATGTAGCTGTTTGGAAAAAGACTTTTTGTAGAATCTGCATATGGATATTTGGAGCACTTTGAGGCCTGTGGTGAAAAAGGAAATATCTTCACATAAAAACTAGACAGAAGCATTCTGAGAAACTTCTTTGTGATGAGTGCATTCAATTCACAGAGTTGAACACCTCTTTTGATTGAGCAGTATGGTAACAGTCTTTTTGTAGAATCCCCAATGGGATATTTGTGAGCCCTTTGAGGCCTATGACTAAAAAGGAAATATCTTCACATAAAAACTTGACAGAAGTTTTCTGTGAAACTTCTTGTGATGTGTGCATTCATCTCACAGGGGTGAAGTTTCCTTTTGTTTGAGCAATTTGGAAATGGTTTTTTTGTAGATTCTGCATAGGGATATTTGTGAGCCCTTTGAGGCCTATGGTGAAAAAGGAAACAGCTTCACAAAAAAACTCAACAGCAACTTTCTGAGAAACTTCCTGTGATGTGTGCATTCATATCACAGAGGTGAACCTTTCTTTTAATTGAGCAGTTTGGAAACAGTTTTTTGGAGAGTCTGCAAAGGGATATTTGTGAGCATTTTAAGGCCTATGGTGAAATAGGAAATATCCACAAATAAAATCTAGACAGAAGCTTTCTGAGAAACATCTTTGTGATGTGTGCATTCGCCTCCCAGAGTTGAATCTCTCTTTGGATTGAGCAGTTCAGAAACAGTTTTTTGTGGAATCAGCAAAGTGATAATTGTGAACGCCTTGAGGCTTATGGTGAGAAAGGATATATCTTCACATAGAAACTAAACAGAAGAGTGTGTACATTCATCTCACTGAGTTAGGCCATTGCTCTGAGCAGTTTTTAAACAGCCTTTGGTAGAATCTTTGAAGGGACATTTGTTTGCGCTTTGAGGCCCGTTGTGAAAAAGGAAATATCTTCAAAAAAAATTAGACAAAAGATTCCAGAGAAACTTCTTTGTGACGTGTGCATTCATCTCACACATTTGAAGTTTTCTTTAGAATCAGCAGTGGGAAACAGCCTTTTTGTAGAATCTGCAAAGGGATATATGCAGGCAGTTTGAGGCCTATGGTGAAAAAGAAATACTTTCACTTAAAGAGTACACAGAAGATATCTGATATTTCCTTTTCCACCATAGGCCTCAAAGTGCTCCAAATGTCCATTTGCAGATACTACAAAAAAGTGATTCAAAACTGCTCAATCAAAGGAAACGTTCAACTCTCGGAGATGAATGCACACATCCCAAAGAAGTTACTCGGAATGCTTCTGTCTACATTTTATGTGAAGATATTTTCTTTTCCACAATAGTCCTCAAACCTCTGCAAATGTCCACTTGCAGATTCTACAAAGAGAGTGTTTCAAAACTGCTCCGTCAAAGGAAAGGTTTAACTCTGTGAGATGAATGCACACATCACAAAGAAGTTTCTCAGAATATTTCCATCTAGATTTTATGTGAAGATATTTTCTTTTCCACCTTAGAATGCATAGCACTCAAAATGTCCAATTGCAGATTCTAAAAAAAGAGTGTTTCAAAACTGCTCAATCAAAAGAAAGGTTCAACTCTTTGAGATAAATGCACGCAACACAAAGAAGTTTCTCACAATTATTCTGTCTAATTTTTATATGAAGATATTTAATTTTCCACTATAAGCCTCAGAGAGTTCCAACTGTCCAATTGCAGATTCTACAAAAAGAGTGTTTCAAAACTGCTCCATCAAAAGAAAGGTTGAACTCTGGGTGATGAGTGCACACATCAGAAAGAAGTTTCTCAGAATGCTTCTGTCTACTTTTTATGTGAAGACATTTTCTTTTCCACCATAGTCCTCAAAGTTCTGCAAATGTTCACTTGTGGATACTACAAAAAGAGTGTTTCAAAAATGCTCAATCAAAAGAAAGGTTCAATGCTGTGAGATGAATGCACTCATCACAAAGGCGATTCCCAGAATGCTTCTGTTTAGTTTTTATGTGAAGATATTTCCTTTTCCACCATAGGCCTTAATGTCCACTTGCAGACTCTACAAATGTCCACTTGCAGACTCTACAAAAAGAGTGTTTCCAAACTACTCAATCAAATGAAAGGTTCCACTCTGTGAGAAGGATGCACTGATCACAAAGAAGACTGTCAGAATGCTTCTCTCTAGTTTTTATGTGAAGATATTTCTTTTCCCACCATAGGCCTCTAAGTGCTCCAAATGTCCACTTTCAGATACTACAAAAGGAGTGTTTCAAAACTACTCAATCAAAACAAAGTTTCAACTCAGAGAGATTAATGCACACATCACAAAAATGTTTCTCAGAAAGTCAGGAAACAACAGGTTCTGGAGAGGATGTGGAGAAATAGGAACACTTTTACACTGTTGGTGGGACTGTAAACTAGTTCAACCATTGTGGAAGTCAGTGTGGCGATTCCTCAGGGATCTAGAACTAGAAATACCATTTGGCCCAGCCATCCCATTACTGGGTATATACCCAAAGGACTATAAATCATGCTGCTATAAAAACACATGCACAGGTATGTTTATTGCAGCACTATCCACAATAGCAAAGACTTGGAACCAACCCAAATGTCCAACAACAATAGACTTGATTAAGAAAATATGACACATATACACCATGGAATACTATGCAGCCATAAAAAATGATGAGTTCATGTCCTTTGTAAGGACATGGATGAAACTGGAAAACATCATTCTCAGTAAACTATCACAAGGACAAAAAACCAAACACCACATGTTCTCACTCATAGGTGGGAATTGAACAATGAGAACTCTTGGACAAAGGAAGGGGAACATCACACTCTGGAGACTGTTGTGGGGTTGGGAGAGGGGGAAGGGACAGCATGAGGAGATATACCTAATGCTAAATGAGGGGTTAATGGGAGCAGCAAACCAACATGGCACATGGATACATATGTAACAAACCTGTGCATTGTGCACATGTACCCTAAAACCTAAAGTATAATAATAAAAAAAAAGTTTCTCAGAAAGCCTCTGTCTAGATTTTATGTGAAGATATTTCCTTTTCCACCATAGGCCACAAAGAGCTCCAAATGTCCACCTGCAGATTCCACAAAAGGAGTGTTTCAAAACTGCTCAATCAAAAGAAAGCTTCAACTCTGTGAGATAAATGCACGCATCACAAAGAAGTTTCTCAGAATTCTTCTGTCTAGTTTTAATATGAAGATATTTAATTTTCCACCATAGGCCTCAAAGCGTTCCAAATGTCCACTTGCAGATTCAACGAAAAGAGTGTTTCAAAACTGCCCAATCAAAAGAGAGGTTCAACTCTGTGGGATGAACGCACTCATCACAAAGAAGTTTCTCAGAATGCTTCTGTCTAGTTTTTATGTGAAGATATTTCCTTTTCCATTATAAGTATTAAAGCTCTCCAAATATCCACTTGCAGATTATACAAAAAGGGTGTTTCAGAACTGCTAATCAAAAGAAATGTTCAACTCTGTGAGATGAACGCAGACATCACTAAGAAGTTTGTCAGAATTCTTCTGTCTAGTTTTTATGGGAAGATATTTCCTTTTCCTGTATGGGATGAAAAGCCCTCTAATATCCACTTGCAGAATCTGGAAAAGACTGTTTCAAAACTGCTAAATCAAAAGAAAAGTTCACCTCTGAGAGATGAATGCACACAACACAAAGAAGTTTCTCAGAATGCTTCTGTCTAGTTTTTATGTGAAGATATTTCCTTTTCCACGATAGACCGTAAAGAGCTCTAAATGCCCACTTGCAGATTCCTCTAAAAGAGTATTTCAAAACTGCTCAATCATAAGAAACATTCAATGCTGTGAGATGAATGTACACATCACAAAGGAGTTTCTCAGAATGCTTCTTTCTAGTTTTTATGTGAACATCTTTCCTTTACCACCATAGGCCTCAAAGCACCCCAAATGTCCACTTGCAGATTCTACAAAAAGAGTGTTTCAAAACTGCTCAATCCAAAGAAAGGTTCAACTCTGGGAGATGAATGCACACATCACAAAGAAGTTTCTGAGAATGCTTCTGTCTAGTGTTTATGTGAAGATATTTCCTTTTCCACAAAGGCCTCAAAGCTCTGCAAATATCCACTTGCAGATTCTACAAAAAGAGTGTTTCAAAACTGCTAAATCAAAATAAAGGTTGAATTCTGTGAGATGAATTCACTCATCACAAAGAAGTTTCTCAGTATGCTTCTGTGTAGTTTTTTTTTTTTTTTTTTGAGACGGAGTCTCACTGTCACCCAGGCTGGAGTGCAGTGGCACGATTTCAGCTCACTACAAGCTCTGTCCCCTGGGGTTCATGCCATTCTCCTGCCTCAGCCTCCGGAGTAGCTGGGACTACAGGCGCCCTCCACCTTGCCCGGCTAATTTTTTTTTTGTATTTTTTAGTAGAGACGGGGTTTCACCGTGTTAGCCAGAATGGTCTCGATCTCCTGACCTTGTGATCCGCCCGCCTCGGCCTCCCAAAGTGCTGGGATTACAGGCATGAGCCACCATGCCTGGCCGCTTCTGTGTAGTTTTTATGTGAAGATATTCCCTTTTCCACCACAGGCCTCAAAGCACTCCAAATGTACACTTGAGGATCCTACCAAAAAGGGTGTTTCAAAACTGCTCCATGAAAAGTAATGTTCAACTCTGTGGGATGAACACACACATCACAAAGAAGTTTCACAGAATTATTCTGTCTATGTTTAATGTGAAGATATTTCCTTTTCCACAATAGGTCTCAAAGCACTCCAAATGTCCACTTGCAGATTCCACAAAAAGAGTGTTTCAAAACTGCTCAATCAAAAAAAAGGTTCAACTCTAGGTGATGAATTTACACACCACAAGGAAGTTTCTCAGAATGTTTCTGTTTAGTTTGATCTGAATATATATCCTTTTCCAGCATAGGCCCCAAAGCTCTTCAAATGTCTTCTTGCAGATTCTACAAAAAGTGTGTTTCAAAACTGCTCGATCAAAAGAAAAATTCAACTCCATGAGATGAATGCACTCATCACAAAGAAGTCTCTCAGAATGCTTCTGTCTGGTTTTTATGTGAAGATATTTCCTTTTCTACCATAGGCCACTCTGCGGTCCATATGTCCACCTGCAGATTCTACAAAAAGAGTGTTTCCAAACTGCTCAATGAAAAGAAAGCTTCAACTCTGTAAGAAGAATGCACTCATCACAAAGAAGTTTTTCAGAATGCTTCTGTCTAGTTTTTATGTGAAGATATTTTTCATTGCACCATGGGCGTTAAAGCTCTCCAAATGTCCACTTGCACATTCTACAAACACAGTGTTTCAAAACTGCTCAATCAAAAGAAAGGTTCAACTCTGTGAGATGAATGTACTCATCACAAAGCAGTTTCTCAGAATTCTCCTGTCTAGTTTTTATGTGAAGATACTTCCTTTTTCACCATAGGCCTCAAAGTGCTCCAAATGCCCACTTGCAGATTCTACAAAAGGAGTGTTTCAAAACTGCTCAATCAAAACAAATGTCTGGTGGGTGGAGCCAAGATGGCCGAATAGGAACAGCTCCGGTCTACACCTCCCAGCATGAGTGGCACAGAAGACGGGTGATTTCTGCATTTCCATTTGAGGTACCGGGTTCATCTCACTAGGGAGTGCCAAACAGTGGGTGCAGGACAGTTGGTGTAGAGCACTGTGCATGAGCCAAAGCAGGGTAAGGCATTGCCTCACTCGGGAAGTGCAAGGGGTCAGGGAGTTCCCTTTCCTAGTCGAAGAAAGAGGTAACAGACAGCACCTGGAAAATCGGGTCAGTCCCACCCTAATACTGCGCTTTTACAATAGGCTTGGAAAACAGCACACCAGGAGATTGTGTCCTGCACCTGGCTCGGAGGGTCCTTTGCCCACAGAATCTCACTGATGGCTACCACAGCAGTCTGACATCAAACTGCAAGGTGGCAGCGAGGCTGGGGGAGGGGTGCCCACCATTCCCCAGGCTTGCTTAGGTAAACAAAGCAGCCAGGAAGCTCGAACTGGGTGGAGCCCACCACAGCTTAAGGAGGTCTGCCTGCCTTTGTAGGCTCCACCTCTGGGGGCAGGGCACAGACAAACAAAAATTCAGCAGGAACCTCTGCAGACTTAAATGTCCCTGTCTGACAGCTTTGAAGGGAGTAGTGGTTCTCTCAGCATGCAGCTAGAGATCTGAGAATGGACAGACTGCCTCCTAAAGTGGGTCCCTCACCCCCAAGCAGCCTAAGTGGGAGGCACCCCCCAGTGGCAAAAGACTGACACCTCACTCAGCCAGGTACTCCTCTGAGACAAAACTTCCAGAGGAACAATCAGACAGCTGTATTTATGGTCTTACAAAAATCCACTGTTCTGCAGCCACTGCTGCTGACACTCAGCCAAACAGGGTCTGGAGTGGACCGAGGAGCAAACTCCAATAGACCTGCATCTGAGGGTCCTGTCTGGTAGAAGGAAAACTAACAAACAGAAAGGACATCCACACCAAAAACCCATCTGTACATCACCATCATCAAAGACCAAAAGTAGATGAAACCACAAAGACGGGGAAAAAACAGAGCAGAAAAACTGGAAACTCTAAAAAGCAGAGCACCTCTCCTCCTCCAAAGGAACGCAGTTCCTCACCAGCAATGGAACAAAGCTGGGTGGAGAATGACTTTGATGAGTTGAGAGAAGAAGGCCTCAGATGATCAAACTACTCTGAGCTATGGGAGGAAATTCAAAACAATAGCAAAGAAGTTAAAAACCTTGAAAAAAATTAGACAAATGGATAACTAGAATAACCAATGGAGAGAAGGGCTTAAAGGAGCTGATGGAGCTGAAAGCCAAGTTTTGAGAACTACGCGAAGATTGCAGAAGCCTCGGGAGCCAATGTGATCAACTGGAAGAAAGGGTATCAGTGATGGAAGATGAAATACATGAAATGAAGCGAGAAGGGAAGTTTAGAGAAAAAAGAATAAAAAGAAATGAACAAAGCATCCAAGAAATTTGGGACTATGTGAAAAGACCAAATCTACGTGTGACTGGTGTACCTGAAAATGACGGGGAGAATGGAACCAAGTTGGAAAACACTCTGCAAGACACTATCCAGGAGAACTTCCCCAATCTAGCAAGGCAGGCCAACATTCAGATTCAGGAAATACAGAGAATGCCACAAAGATATTCCTCGAGAAGAGCAACTCCAAGACACATAATTGTCAGATTCACCAACATTGAAATGAAGGAAAAAATGTCAAGGGCAGCCAGAGAGAAAGGTCTGGTTACTCACAAAGTGAAGCCCATCAGACTAACAGCTGATCTCTCGGCAGAAACTCTACAAGCCAGAAGAGAGTGGGGGCCGATATTCAACATTCTTAAAGAAAAGAATTTTCAACCCAGAATATCATACCCAGACAAACTAAGCTTCAGAAGTGAAGGAGAAATAAAATACTTTACAGACAAGCAAACACTCAGTGATATTGTCACCACCAGGCCTGCCCTAAAAGAGCCCCTGAAGAAAGGACTAAACATGGAAAGGAACGACCGGTACCAGCCACTGCAAAAACATGCCAAATTGTAAAGACCATCGAGGCTAGGAAGAAACTGCATCAACTAACGAGCAAAATAACCAACTAACATCATAATGACAGGATCAAATTCACACATAATAATATAAACTTTAAATGTAAATGGGCTAAATGCTCCAATTAAAAGACACAGACTGGCAAACTGGATAAGGAGTCAAGACCCATCAGTGTGCTGTATTCAGGAAACCCATCTCACGTGCAGAGACACACATAGACTCAAAATAAAGGGATGGAGGAAGATCTATCAAGCAAATGGAAAACAAAAAAAGGCAGGGGTAGCAATCCTAGTCTCTGATAAAATAGACTTTAAACCAACAAAGATGAAAAGAGACAAAGAAGGCCACTACATAATGGTAAAGGTATGAATTCAACAAGAAGAGCTAACTATCCTAAATATATATGCACCCAACACAGGAGCACCCAGATTCATAAAGCAAGTCCTGAGTGACATACAAAGGGACTTAAACTCCCACACAATAATAATGGGAGATTGTAACACCCTACTGTCAACATTAGACATATCAACGAGACAGAAAGTTAACAAGGATTTCCAGGAATTGAACTCAGCTCTGCACAAAGTGAACCTAATAGACATCTACAAAACTCTCCACCCCAAATCAACAGAATATACATTTTTTTCAGCACCACACCACACCTATTCCAAAATTGACCACATAGTTGGAAGTAAAGCTCTCCTCAGCAAATGTAAAAGAGCAGAAATTATAACAAACTGGCTCTCAGACCACAGTGCAATCGAACTAGAACTCAGGATTAAGAAACTCACTCAAATCCGCTCAACTACATGGAAACTGAACAACCTGCTCCTGAATGACTACTGGGTACATAATGAAATGAAGGCAGAAATAAAGATGTTCTTTGAAACCAATGAGAACAAAGACACAACATACCAGAATCTCTGGGACACATTCAAAGCAGTGTGTAGAGAGAAATTTATAGCACTAAATGCCCCCTAGAGAAAGCAGGAAAGATCCAAAATTGACACCCTAACATCACAATTAAAAGAACTAGAAAAGCAAGAGCAAACACATTCAAAAGCTCACAGAAGGCTAGAAATAACTAAAATCAGAGCAGAACTGAAGGAAATAGAGACACAAAAAACCCTTAAAAAAATTAATGAATCCAGGAGCTGGTTTTTTGAAAAGATCAACAAAATTGATAGACTGCTAGCAAGACTAATAAAGAAGAGAGGGAAGAATCAAATAGATGCAATAAAAAATGAAAAAGGGGTTATCATCACCGATCCCACAGAAATAGAATCTACCATCAGAGAATACTACAAACACCTCTATGCAAATAAACTAGAAAATCTAGAAGAAATGGATAAATTCCTCGACAAATATACCCTCCCAAGAGTAAACCAGGAAGAAGTTGAATCTCTGAATAGACCAATAACAAGCTCTGAAATTGTGGCAATAATCAACAGCTAACCAACCAAAAAGAGTCCAGGACCTGATGGATTCACAGCCGAATTCTACCAGAGGTACAAGGAGGAACTGGTACCATTCCTTCAGAAACTCTTCCAATCAATAGAAAAAGAGGGAATCCTCCCTAACACATTTTATGAGGCCAGCGTCATCCTGATGCCGAAGCCTGGCAGAGACATAACCAAAAAAGAGAATTTCAGACCAATATCCTTGATGAACATTGATGCAAAAATCCTCAATAAAATACTGGCAAACCTAATCCAGCAGCGCATCCAAAAGCTTACACACTATGATCAACTGGGCTTCATTCCTGGGATGCAAGGCTGGTTCAACATACACAAATCAATAAATGTAATCTAGCATATAAACAGAACCAAAGACAAAAACCACATGATTATCTCAATAGATGCAGAAAAGGCCTTTGACAAAATTCAACAACGCTTCATGCTAAAAACTCTCAATAAATTAGGTGTTGATGGGACGTATCTCAAAATAATAAGAGATATCTATGACAAACCCACAGCCAATATCATACTGAAGGGGCAAAAACTGGAAGCATTCCCTTTGAAAACTGGCACAAGACAGGGATGCCCTCTCTCACCACTCCTATTCAACATAGTGCTGGAAGTTCTGGCCAGGGCAATCAGGCAGGAGAAGGAAATGAAGGGTATTCAATTAGGAAAAGAGGAAGTCAAATTGTCCCTGTTTGCAGATGACATGATTGTACATCTAGAAAACTCCATGGTCTCAGCCAAAAATCTCCTTAAGCTGATTAGCAACTTCAGCAAAGTCTCAGGATACAAAATCAATGTACAAAAATCACAAGCATTCTTGTACACCAGTCACAGACAAACAGAGAGCCAAATCATGAGTGAACTCCCATTCACAATTGCTTCAAAGAGAATCAAATACCTAGGAATCCAATTTACAACGGATGTGAAGGACCTCTTCAAGGAGAACTATAAACCACTGCTCAATGAAATAAAAGAGGTTACAAACAAATGGAAGAACATTCCATGCTCATGGGTTGGAAGAATCAATATCGTGAAAATGGCCATACTGCCCAAGGTAATTTATAGATTCAATGCCATCCCCATCAAGCTACCAATGACTTTCTTCACAGAATTCGAAAAAACTACTTTAAAGTTCATATGGAACCAAAAAAGAGCCCGCATAGCCAAGTCAATCCTAAGGCAAAAGAACAAAGCTGGAGGCATCACGGTACCTGACTTCAAACTATACTACAAGGCTACAGTAACCAAAACAGCATGGTACTGGTACCACAACAGAGACATAGATCAATGGAACAGAACAGGGCCCTCAGAAATAATGCTGCTTGTCTATAACTATCTGATCTTTGAAAAACCTGACAAAAACAAGCAATGGGGAAAGGATTCCCTATTTAATAAATGGTGCTGGGAAAACTGGCTAGCCATATGTAGAAAGCTGAAACTGGATCCCTTCCTTACACCTTATACAAAAATTAATTCAAGATGGATTAAAGACTTAAATATTAGACCTAAAACCATTAAAATCCTACAAGAAAACCTAGGCAATACCATTCAGGACATAGGCGTGGGCAAGGACATCATGTCTAAAACACCAAAAGCAATGGCAACAAAAGCCAAAATTGACAAATGGGATCTAATTAAACTAAGGAGCTTTTGCACGGCAAAAGAAACTACCATCAGAGTGAACAGGCAACCTACAGAATGGGAGAAAATTTTTGCAACCTACTCATCTGACAAAGGGCTGATATCCAGAATCTACAATGAACTGAAACAAATTTACAAGAAAAAAACAAACAACTCCATCAAAAAGTGGACCAAGGACACGAACAGACACTTCTCAAAAGAAGACATTTATGCAGCCAAAAAACACATGAAAAAATGCTCATCATCACTGGCCATCAGAGAAATGCAAATCAAAACCACAATGAGATACCATCTCACACCAGTTAGAATGGCCATCATTAAAAAGTCAGGAAACAACAGGTGCTGGAGAGGATGTGGAGAAACAGGAACACTTTTACACTGTTGGTGGGACTGTAAACTAGTTCAACCATTGTGGAAGTCAGTGTGGCGATTCCTCAGGGATCTAGAACTAGAAATACCATTTGACCCAGCCATCCCATTACTGGGTATATACCCAAAGGACTATAAATCATGCTGCTATAAAGACACATGCACACGTATGTTTATTGCGGCACTATTCACAATAGCAAAGACTTGGAACCAACCCAAATGTCCAACAATGATAGACTGGATTAAGAAAATGTGGCACATATACACCATGGAATACTATGCAGCCATAAAAATGATGAGTTCATATCCTTTGTAGGGACATGGATGAAACTGGAAAACATCATTCTCAGTAAACTATCACAAGGACAAAAAACCAAACACCACATGTTCTCACTCATAGGTGGGAATTGAACAATGAGAACTCATGGACACAGGAAGGGGAACATCACACTCTGGGGATTGTTGTGGGGTGGGGGGAGGGGGGAAGGACAGCATTAGGAGATATACCTAATGCTAAATGACGAGTTAATTGGTGCAGCAAAACAACATGGCACATGGATACATATGTAACAAACCTGCACATTGTGCACATGTACCCTAAAACCTAAAGTATATATATAAAAAAAAGGCAGACAGATGGGCAACGTATGCCTCCAGATCTAAGAAGAACACTCCTTCACCTATGCAGTATTTTGCTCAAGGATTCTTAACTTGAATCTAATGATGGGAAAACAAAACAAATGCAAAATAAGGAACTGGATTAAAAGAGGGGAAATGTATTAATCAAAGAATGTCAATATCATTAAAAAACAAAAAGAAAAAGAAAGGCAGCACAAATATTCTAAATCAGGGACAGGCAAACTACAGTTGCCAGGCCAAATCAGGCCTGATGTCTGCTTATATAGATAAAGTTTTCCTGAAACACAGCTTTATCCTTTCACATACTTATAGTCAATGGCTTCTTCTCTCTACAACAGCAGAGGTGATTAGATGTGACAGAGATCTATGACACAGACAAAGCCAAAAATATTTACTATCAGGCCCTGTAGAGAAAACGTTTGTTGACCTCTGTTCTAGACTAAAGCGTGGCAATCAGATGCAATACCTAACTCTAGACTAGATCCTGTACTGCACGTTGAAAATTACACAAAGGACACTGCAGGTCAACTGACAGAATGAAACACAAACAGTAGATTAAAACATTGTACAATGTCAAATATATTGAAGGTAAAAACTGTACCTTAAGACTCTTAAGACTATCACTATTCTCAGAAAATACATACTGAAGTATTTTGGGTCAAGAGCCATGATATATATAGTTTACCCTTGAAAGGTTCAGAGGGAAAAATTATGTATACACACACATATCTGTGTATGTGTACTTATGTGGAGGGAGGGGTGAGGAATGATAAAGCAAATGTAGCAAGATGTTAATGAATTTGGGTAGAATACAAAGTTGTGCTTTGCACTGTTTTTATTCTTGCACTTTTCTGTGAGCTTAAAATTATTTACAAATAAAAAATTTGTGGCTGGGAAAAAAAAAACAAAACTAAAGAGCAGCATTCTGGCAAATTTCTTTGTGATGTGTGCATTCAACTCACAGAGTTGAACCTTGCTTTTTATTTAGCAGTTTTGAATCACTCTTTTAGATGTAACTGCAAGGGGAAATTTGGAGTGCTTCCAGACTTATGGTTGAAAAGGAAATATCTTCACATAAAATCTAGACAGAAGCATTCTGACAAACTTCTTTATGATGTGTACATTCATCTCACAGAGTTGAACCTTACTTTTCATAGAGAAGTTTTGAAACACTCTTTTTGTAGAATCTTCAAGTGGACACTTGGAGCACTTAGAAGTCTATGGTGGAAAAGGAAATATCATCACATAAAAACTAGACAGAAGAACTGTCACAAACTTCTTTGTGATGTGTGCATTCATCTCACATAGTTGAACCTTACCTTTGATTCAGCAGTTTTGAAATACTCTTTTTGTAGAATCTGCAAGTGTACATTTTGAGCGCTTCGAGGCATATAGTGGAAAATGAAATATCTTCACATAAAAGCTAGACAGAAGCATTCTGACAAACTTCTTTGTGATGTGTGCATTCATGTAACAGAATTGAAACTTAGTTTTGATAGAACAGTTTTGAAACACTCCTTTTGAAGAATCTGCAAGTGGACATTTGGAGCGCTTGTAGGCCTATGGTGGAAAACGAAATATGTTCACATAAAAACTAGACAGAAGCATTCTGAGAAGATTCTTTGTGATGAGTGCATTTTTCTCACAGAGTTGAACCTTTCTGCTGATTGGGTAGTTTTGAAACACTGTTTTTATAGTAAATGCAAGGAGACATTTGGGGAGGTTTGAGGCCTATCTTATAAAAGGAAATAACTTCACATAAAAACTAGACAGAAGCATTCTGACAAATTTCTTTGTGATGTGTGCATTCATCTCACAGAGTTGAACCTTACTTTTGATAGAGCAGTTTTGAAACACTCTTTTTGTAGAACCTGCTGGTGGACATTTTGTGCACTTCGAGGCCTATGATGGAAAAGGAAGTATCTTCAAATAAAAACTAGACAGAACCATTCTGACAAACTTCTTTGTGATGTGTGCATGAATCTCACAGAGTTGAACCTTACTTATGATAGAGCAGTTTTGAAACATACTTTTTGTAGAATCTGCAAGTGGACATTTTGAGCACTTAGAGGCCTATGGTGGAAAACGAAATATCTTCGCATAAAAACTAGACAGAATCGTTCTGGCAAAGTTCTTTGTGATGTGTGCATTCATCTCACAGAGTTGAACATTTCTTTTGTTTGAGCAGTTTTTAAATACACTTTTTGTAGTATCTGCAAGGGGATATTTGGAGCGCGTTGAGGTCTATGGTTGAAAAGGAAATACGTTCATTAAAACTAGTCAGAAGCATTCTGAAAAACTTCTTTGTGATGTGTGCATTCACCTCACAGAGTTGAACCTTACTTTTATAGAGCAGTTTTGAAACACTCTTTTGGAGAATCTGCAAGTGGAAATTTGGAGCGCTTTGAGGCCTATGTTGGAAAATGAAATATCTTCACTTAAAAACTAGACAGAAGCATTCTGAGAAACTTCTTTTGATGTGTGCATTCTTCTCACAGAGTTCAACATTTCTTTAGATTGAGCAGTTTTGAAACACTTCTTTGGTAGTATCTACAAGGGGATATTTTGAGCACTCTGAGGCTTATCTCGAAAAAGGAAATATGTTCACATAAAAAATATCCAGAAGCATTCTGACAAACTTCTTTGTGATGTTTATATTCATTTCACAGTGTTTAACTGTACTTTTGACAGAGCAGTTTTGAAACACTCTTTTTGTAGAATCCGCAAGTGGACATTTGGAGCACTTCAAGGTCTATGGTGGAAATGGAAATATCTTAACATAAAAACTAAACAGAAGCATTCAGACAAACTTCTTGGTGATGTGTTCATTCATCTCAAAGAGTTGAACCTTACTATTGATAGAGCAGTTTTGAAACACTCTTTTTTAGGAATCTGCGTGTACATTTGGAGCGCTTTGAGGCCTATGGTGGAAAACGAAATATCTTCACATAAAAACTAGACAGAAGCATTCTGAGAAACTTCTTGGTGATGTGTGCATTCTTCCCACAGAGTGGAACCTTTTTTTTGATTGAGCAGTTTTGAAACACTCTTTTTGTAGTATCTGCAAGGGGACAATTGGAGCGCTTCGACACCTATGGTGGAAAAGGAAATATCTTCACATAAAAATTAGATAGAAGCATTCTGACAAACTTATTTGTGATGTGTGCCTTCATCTCACAGATTTGAACCTTACCTTTGATAGAGCAGTTTTGAAACACTCTTTTTGTAGAATCTGCAAGTGAACATTTGGAGCTCTTCGAGGACTATGGTTTAAAAGGAAATATCTTCACATAAAAACTAGACAGAAGCATTGTGACAATCTTCTTTGTGATGGGTGCATTCATCTTACAGAGTTGAACCTTTCTTTTGATTCAGCAGTTTTGAAACACTCTTTTGGTACTATCTGCAAGGGGATACTTTGAGTGCTTCCCAGCCTATAGTGGAAAAGGAAATATCTTCACATAAAAACTAGACAGAAGCATTCTGATGAACTTCTTTGTGAGGTGTGCATTAATCTCATAGAGTTCAACCTTACTTTTCATAGAGCAGTTTTGAAACACTCTTTTTGTAGTATCTGCAAATGTACATTTACAGCACTTCGAGGCCTATGGTGGAAAAGGAAATACCTTCACATAAAAACTAGACAGAAGCATTCTGACGAACTCTTTGTGATGTGTGCATTCATCTCACAGAGTTGAACCTTACTTTTGATTGAGCACTTTTGACACACTCTTTTTGTAGTATCTACAAGGGGACGTTTGGAGTGCTTCAAGGCCTATGGTGGAAAAGGAAAAATCTTCACATAAAAATTAGACAGAAGCAGCCGGGCGCGGTGGCTCATGCTTGTAATCCCAGCACTTTGGGAGGCCGAGGCGGGCGGATCACGAGGTCAGGAGATCGAGACCACGGTGAAACCCCGTCTCTACTAAAAATACAAAAAATTAGCCGGGCACGGTGGCGGGTGCCTGTAGTCCCAGCTACTCGGAGAGGCTGAGGCAGGAGAATGGCGTGAACCTGGGAGGCGGAGCTTGCAGTGAGCCGAGATTGCACCACTGCACTCCAGCCTGGGCGACAGAGCGAGACTCCGTCTCAAAAAAAAAAAAAAAAAAAAAAAAAAAATTAGACAGAAGCATTCTGACAAACTTCTTTGTGATGTGTGCCTTCATCATACAGAGTTCAACCTTACTTTTGATAGAGCAGTTTTGAAACCCTCTTTTTGTAGAATCTGCAAGTGTACATTTGGAGCACTTTGAGACATATGGTGGGAAAGGAAATATCTTCACATAAAAACTAGACAGAAGCATTCTGAAAAACTTCTTTGCAATGTGTGCATTTATCTCACAGAGTTGAACCTTACTTTTGATAGAGCAGTTTTGAAACACTCTTTTGGAGAATCTGCAAGTGGACATTTGGAGCACTTTGAGGCCTATGATGGAAAACGAAATATCTTCACATAAAAACTAGACAGAAGCTTCTGAAAATTTATAAAGAAACGGAATTATTTCTCACAGTTATGGAGACTGAGAAGTGCAAGGTTGAGGGCCACATCTGGTGAGGGCCTTCTTGCTGCCCGGAGGTCTCTGCAGAGTCCCGCAGTGGCACAGGGCATCACATGGTGAGGACGTTACACTTGCTCACTTTGGTTTCTCTTCCTTTTCTTATAAAACCACCAATCTCACTCCCATGTTAATCCATTAATCTGTTAACCCATAATTCATTAATCCATTCATAAGAGCTTTGCCCTTATGACCCGAGAATCTTTTAAAGGCCCCACCAAGCTGGATGTAGTGGGTCTTGCCTGTAGGACAGCTACTGGAGAGGCTGAGGTAGAGGGTGCCTTGAGTCCAGGAGTTTGAAACTAGCCTGGGCAACGTAGCAAGACTTTATCTTTATTTAAAATAATATAAATTAAGGCCTCACCTCTCAATACTGCCACACTGGAGATTAAAGTTCAACATGACTTTGAGAGGGGACAAATATTCAAACTGTAGCAGATACTATATAAATGAATATGTTTACTGTTGTGATCTTTAAAAACGTAAGTAAATATTAAGTTGTGGTCTTTAATGGAAGAAAAAGACTTATGGGGAAAAAGCCTAGGACTGAAGGAGTCAAATTGTTGTGAATATGAGTTTTCTTAGAACTTATAATCAAGTTCAGGTAGCAGTTTTTGAGCTATGCTGTGTGGGCTGTGTGGTGACAGGGAGAGTGCTGGAGGCATAGAAACATAATGAACGTTTCATGTACCTGCTTTTTGCTAGGCACTGTGCTTGGCCTAGCAAAAGTAAGTGATTGGTAAATCATTTACTCTCAGACCAGCCCTGTGATATAGTTAATCTATCCATTTTATGGTTTCCATTCATTTGACAAATATTTGTTGAGCATATCATCAGTCTCTAGGCTTCTATAGAAAAATAAATCAGACTGGTTTATATACAAAGAGAACTTATTGGATCATGTTAGCTGAAGAGGTCTAGAAGTAGCTCTAGGTTCAGTGATAGCTTGACGCTGGGCTCAAATGATACTGCCCAGGTCCATTCTTCCCCTGGATTGACTCCACTCTCAGGATATTCATAGTGGCTCCCATAGCTTAAGGCTCAAATTGTCATAACAGGCAGACTAGAAGAAGAAGTCTTCTCTGAGGGCTCAAAGTCCTGGAATAAAATTTTCTGGGCCCTAACTGGCCTCCTGTTAGTCACCTGCTTCTCCCTGAGCCAGTCACTGTGGTCAGGGTGTTGTGATCTCATTGGCCTAACATAGATAACTTTCTCCATCCTTAGAACCAGGGGGCTGCAAAAGTTCTGAAGTCCCTGTGCTGAGGGAATGGCATGAAAAGACACAGATATAAAAAGCCCAAAACTTTGTAAAAATTCCCATTAAGTTACAAAGTAGTCACTTTCTGTACCATGGGTTTGCTCAGATAAAGCTGGAAAGACAATCAGAACTCAGTTCAACATAGAATGGGCTCAGATGGTAGAAGTTCTATATTCTATGCTGCATGGTTTTGACTGAATTTTGAAGGGAATGTCAAGCCTAGGAAGCAAACAAGAGGAGAACAAAAAACACACACAAACAAGAAAGAATCCCAGGGTACAATGATATTTACAGCAGGCAGAGGAAGAAAATTAGGAGAGAGTCGTGTAATTGAAGCCAAGGGAAGGGAATGTTTCAAAGAGCCACTAGTAAAACGTGTCCAATTCAGAAGAATTGTCAAGTAATATACGACCTGAAAGATGTCCATTGGATTCACAAATAAAAGAGATAGAAGGTCATTAAGTGACCAACTAGCACATTATCTAGAATAAGAGAAGTAATGGGCAGAAGGGATAACAGGTAGTGATCAGAGAGGACCTGTTAGAGATTAATATTTCAGAATTAGAGGATAATGAAGTAAAGATAGCTTTAATCTGGAAAGATAATGAGTTTTGAGGCAAAACTATTGGCTTAATGGATTTAATATGGACAGGAACATTGAGAAAGTCCCCAAATGTGTAAAAGTGAGAAATGCGTGGGAATTTGTTAGTAAATATGTATGGGGAGATAGTTGTCATGAACCTCAGAAGAGGCAGCTTTTCCTAAGGAAGAAGAAACTTAAAACTGTGAAAGGAACATTAGGAATGGTGAAGAATACTGACACTTCTCCCAGGCTTCATGGTTTGTGTAGGGCAAGGGAAAAAAAAATGCTCTTTTCTCAAGAGAGGACAGAAGGCAGGGATGGGGAATCACAGGCTTTTCACCATTTGGGGATGATTAAGTACAAATTTTGATACTTTCTAAACCTAGTAGGTGTATAGTAAAGAATTTATAGGAAAGACTCTCTTGCCCAAAGAAAAGAAAGTCTGGCCTTTGCCCTGGCCTTCTGAGACATAATCTCTGGGCCGTAGGAATGTTATGCCTGATAGAGCTGTATTTGCCTGGAGACCTTGAGTCATATGGGATAGTCTAACAATGTGATTTAGGATGGGGAGGTGGCCACACCTGCATAGTCTTAGAGTAGGGACTGGCCACTCCAGAAAAATCAACAATGTGACTTAAGGCAAGGGCTTTGGGTCACGTGGTATCCGTCAACTTGGAGAGAGAGATTAACCATGTGGTTAATCAACCGATTATGCCTGTGTGATGAAGCCCCACTACAAACTCTGAACACGATGATAAGGGTGAGCTTCCCTGGGTGGCAGATCTCCATGTGTGCATTGTCATTCAACAATACTGGGGAGTAACCTGTCCTGACTCCACAGGAAGAGGACAATAAAAGCTCCACATTTGTTATTTCAGGACTGACTCTGCCCTGTGAACTTCTTTCCTTGGCTAGTCGTAATCTGAACCTTTCCCTGTAATAAACTGTAACCCTAAATACAATAGCTTTCAGTGAGGTCTGTGAGTCTTTCTAGCAAATTATCGAACCTGAGGGTTCTATTCAAGGTTTTGACGGCCCCCTGAATTTGGTGTCAGAAGTAAGGGCAGTTTAGGGGAGTGGGCCTTCTAACTTTGTAGTTGGCCTACTTCAAAGGAAGTAGGAAAAAGTCTGCAGATTTTATTTTCTTTGCTTTCTTATAGTATACAGTTTATATTTTAAGAAGTCTGTATACTTTTAAAATATAACATGCATTAGGCTCTTTACCCAGTATTTATCTACAATAGGTTCATGAACTCATTCAGTAAATACTGAATTTAACTGAGAGCAATTAAAGTAGTTAGGAAAAAATCCACTTGAATTCTTTTTTGTGTACATTTACCAAACATTTGTTATTAAAGAGAAAATACTTTGTACTTTGTGTTATATTAATAATTGTATTACTAATTATAAGATGTTGGGCAAATCACATAGTTTCTTTGAATTTCAGTCAAGTCTTTTCTAAAATCAAAGATAATACCCTTTCCATAGATACGAATTAAGGTTTAAGAATGAAAAGTAAAGGATGAAATTAGAACTATTTTAAAGTTTTAGCCTAGTACCTGGCATGCAGAACATGTTCCATAAATATTAACTGAGATAATGATAATATTCTAAGAATTTCATAAGATTCATGCTTTATAAATTTTATTGACTGAAGATTAATGAGTAGCTAACATTTCTGAGCTCAATTCTTTACTTAAGAAGTTAATTTTCACCTCTGTGCAAATTTTTGAGCTGAAGGTATTATAACAATCTTAGACAAATCACCACTATCAACTAGATTCCAGTTATCAATTCTATACAAATCATTGTTCTTGAATGTATATGGCTTAAAAAATATAATAGAATCAAGCTAACTTGGCCAGTCGCAATGGCTACTCACATCTGTAATCCCAGCATTTTGGGAGAACAAGGCAAGAGGATCACTTGAGGCCAGAAGTTCAAGACTAGCCTGGGCAACATAGTGAGACCCCTGTCCTTACAAAAAAATAAAAATAAAAAAATTAGCCTGGCATAGTGGCATGCACCTGTAGTCCTAGCTACTAGGGAGGCTGAGTTGGGAGAACCACTTGAGCGCAGGAGGCTGAGGCTGCAGTGGGCTATGATCACACCACTGTGCTCCAGTCTGGGCAACAGAAAAGAAAAGAATCAAACTACCTTCTACTTTTAATTATTGTATTTTTGTTTTTTAAATATTTGAAATAAATTGATTCCAGTGTTTTCATGCATTGACTATTAGTATCAATTTCTAGGCAAATTTGGATTGCTACATAACTATACTTTTTTTTTTTTTTTTTTTTTGCAGTTTTGCCATTGCCACTAGCATGGACTTGTGATGATTAATGCTGGTGTTTTTTTTCCTCTTCTTCTCACAGATGTTGAAATGCTGTTTTTTAAAGCTTTTCCCCCATTTTGATGCATCAGATAAGGTACATTCTTGGAATGATGAACAACCCCTGACTTAAAATTTAACCAATGTTGTGAAATTCCCCATCATTTTAAATTAAATACAAGCTGTTTTCAAGTCAGTCATTTTTAGATTATGGCTCTAAAAATAAATGATTCCCATGGCCTTAGTGCATTTTCTGCTCACACAAGTGAGCAATAAGGACAAATGGTTCCTTAGGATACAGTAAACACAGGAGAATGTATGTCAGTGTATCTCCATTATGTCTCATAAAAATGCTAAGTGGTATGTGTGTGTGCAGCCAAGTCTGCTATACAACTTGCGTAATACAGTGGTGATTTTACTAACCACACGAGAGGTTTCTTGGCCTTGGAAATAAGAATGGCTTTTTGTTGTTTTTGTTGTTTTTAATATCATAAGCCATGAAAGCAATCTTCCATCAAATATTCAAATGTAAACTGTTGACTTCCATTCAGACCTGCAAGCTGTATGGTGGACTTTGTAAGCTTCTTTTTGAAATTCGATGTTTCCAGGAAAGCACAAAAGGAGAAAGGGGAAACAAAGTCACTGTTCCCCAGTTCTTTTTACTTGATCTTCTTCCTTTACTTGACTCTCCTTCCACTACTTGAGCATAATCGGTTTTAATATCCGTAAGCATCTGGGGAGTCACCTGGGCTTTTGGTGACAAAAGTCTGTGGGCGAAGCTCCTCTGAGAAGAGAACCCTGCTCTCTGCCTTTCAGGTAGGCAGAGCTCGGCAACCGGTTTCTACGGACCGAGGACGCGTTGCTAAGGGACTGAAGGGTGGGGGCGGGGCGAGTAACCCGCGGAGCCAGAAGAGGGAGGAAAGGAGATGAGGTTTGTTTCAGGGTGCGGAAGCGCTGGAAAAGCTGAAAATCAAAATTTGTACGAGGGTGGGAGGAGAAATAGGAAAAACATCGTTTTACGTAAACGGCCTTTCTGTCCCTGGAGTCGATGGGACGTTCTCCAGCGGGGCCTGGACCGGGAGAGTGTGGGTGAGGTCGGGCAAGTGTGGGGCCGCGGCGGGAGGCGGGCCCGGGGGGCTCTTCCAGGTTCGCTAAAGAACCCTCTGCATCTTCTAAACTAAATATTAATGAGCTTCCTCAATGTTGCCCTTAATTTTGCTTTCCCATGAAACGACCATAGGCATAGAGCGTTTGAGTCGGGCTGTCTATGTTTCCAGCGAGATGGAGGCGCCTGGGGGAAGGTGACTCGGGGCGGGGCAAGAGATGCCAGGGGCGCTGGGGGCCGCTTAATTGATACATTTCCAAACCGACGACTCCCAGCCTCCTGGAATGGATGGTGGAAGCTGATCACTCCTGCGGTAATTGTGCTGGGATTTCGAGCTGGGTAATCAATTCTTCCAATCATTATCTGATTAGTCGCCCACAATAATACTCCACAGTCCACGTACATCATAGTTTTAAAATTCCTTAATAGTTTTTCTTATAAACTTCCCTTCCAGGCCGGCGCTGTGGCTCATGCCTGGAAGCCCAGCACTTTGGGAGGCCAAGGCGGGAGGATCACTTGAGGTCAGGAGTTAGAGACCAGCCTGGCCACAGTGGCGAAACCCAGTCTCTACTAAAAATACAAAAATTAGCCGGGCATGGTGGTGGGTGCCTATAGTCCCAGCTACTCGGCAGGCTGAGGCAGGAGAAACACTTGAACCTGGGAGGCAGAGGTTGCAGTGAGCTGAGATCGCAGCCACTGCACTCCAGCCTGGGTGACAGAGTCAGTGAGACCATCTCGAAAATAAAAATAAATAAATAAGGGACAAGAAAATTCATAATGCGGAACTAAGCACCTAGGTCAGGTTTTTAAATTAGTTCTCAGTGCCTGGGCTGTACTAGCTTGCTGGGACTACCATGACAAAACATCACAGACGGAGTGGCTAAACAACAGAAATTTGTTTTCTTACAGTTCTAGACACTAAAAGTTGGAAATGAAGGAGTGGGCAGGGTGGTTTTCTTCAGAGGCCTCGCTCCTTGGCTTGGGGTGGTGGCTGCCTTCTCACTGAATCTTCACAACGACTCTCCTCTGTGTATCCTCGGTGTCCCAATCTCCTCTTCTTATACGACACCAGTCATACTGGCCAGAGGCCTACCCTAACAACCCCATTTTAACTTTACTCTTTAAAGGCTGTATGTCCAAATACAATCACAGTCTGAGATCCTGGGGCCTAGGACTTCAACATATGAATTTAGGGGCAACATAATTCAGCCTATAATATGAGCCATTTATCAACATTTTAGATTTAAAGAAAAAAGATTCCTTAAGTCTATCCTTGGAATGTGAGATGGAGATAGCCAGTTATCTAATTACTGAGTAAACATTAATCATTTAACAGACGAAGTGCGTCCTTAATGTGGTCTCAGTAGTGGACTGTGTCAGACAAAAGTGTAAGAAGTGGCCTTGTCCTCAAGGAGTAAGCATTTGAACTGATAAAGCCACATAATGGAAGTGAATTTTAATTTAAGCCTGCATTTTCTTGATACTTTCTCAGGCCTTTAGTTTGTGACTTTAGAGATTCTTAGTTTTCCTGAGTTGTTTAGAACTTGCTGAAGAACCCTTCTCAGCTGAGCCTATTATATTGACGACACTGGGTTTTGTTATTTTTTGTTTGTTTTTAGTCCCAAAGGTGCTGTTAAAATAAAATTGTTCTCTTAAAATATTTAAGACATTTTTATTTTAGATATGACTTAGTCTCTGATACGCTAATAATATTGACCTACAATTTTTGTTGTGAGCAAGTCTTTGCGCTGAGGCCTGTAGATGATTCACTGTGAGAGTAATTGGGAATTCATTCTGCCCCAATTGGCATGGCCTCTATTTCATTGTGTTCTTTAAAAACAAACAAACAAACAACAACAAAAAACTGTCACTACTGAGCTACAAATTAAGGATATAAATCCAAGTTTCCTTTCAAAACAATTTTACCAAGTTGAGATTGGCAATAACCCCATTTTATAATAATTTACTCAACTTTTTATTTCATCTTCCAGTAAATCATTATGAAGTAACATCATTTATTACAGATAAACTAGGATTACTCTTCCTAAAAATTTATATTCAGAGACATCTCCAAATTAAATTGTAATTTTCAAATCCCCATTAAATGTAAAACGCTTTGCCTGAGGCTGAGAGTCGGAGGTGGGTAAGTCAGTTCTTGCTTTAAATGAGCTTTCAACCCAGTGAGGAAGAGATCTGTCAAAGAGTAAACCTCTTTTTTTTTTTTTGAGTTGGAGACTCGCTCGTCACCCAGGCTGGAGTGCAGTGGCATGATCACAGCTCACTGCAACCTCCGCCACCTGGGTTCAGGTTATTCTCCTGCGTCAACCTCCAAAGTAGCTGGGATTACAGGCGTGCGCCACCATGCGCAGCTAATTTTTTTTTGTATTTTTAGTAGACACAGGGTTTCACCATGTTGGCCAGGCAGGTCTCGACTCCTGACTTGACGTGATCCGCCTGCCTCAGCTTCCCGAAGTGCTGGGATTACAGGCGTGAGCCACCGCACCCAGCGAGTAAACCTCTTAAAACCTGGTGTGGTGGCTCTTGCCTGTAATCCCAGCTACTCAGGAGGCTGAGAGGCTGGAGGATTGCTTGAGGCCAGGAGCACACAACAAATAGACTGTCACCGAGACAAGGAATGAGACAATGCCAAGGAAAGTTCCATAGAAGAGGTAGTCTTGGCTGGGCACTATAATCCCAGCACTTTGGGAGGCCGAGGTGGGCAGATCACAAGGTCAGGAGTTTGAGACCAGCCTGGCCAATATGGTGAAACCCCATCTCTACCAAAAATACAAAAATTAGCTGGGTGTGGTGGCGGGCACCTGTAATCCCAGCTACTCAGGAGGCTGAGGCAGGAGAATCACTTGAACCTGGGAGGCGGAGGTTGCAGTGAGCCAAGATTGTGCCACTGCACTCCAGCCTAGACTGCGAGACTCCATCTCAAAAAAAAAAAAAAAAAAAAAAAAAAAAAAGAGAAGAGGCAGTCTTCATACCATATTTGATAAAGAGTAGGCTTTTGACTGGAAGACATGTGGGAGAACATTCTGAGTAGAAGGAAATGCATGAGTGAAGGGTGTGCTTGGGAAAAGGGCAGGACGTGTCCGGGAAGTAAGAATGGTAGAAAATGGTGGAACAGAAAGGGGTAGGATGAATAAACTAGAAAGGTGGGCTGAGCCAGATCCTGGACTATCTTTTCTTGAATGGTCTCATATGTCATCTGAGGAGTTTGGGTATTCTTCAGGTTATGAGAGCAAGCTAAGGATTGTGGGCTGGAACTGGTCCTGATCAGTGACCTGTTTAAGAAAGACAGCTCTGATGGCATTGTGTTTGTTTGTTTTTTGTTTTTTGAAAAGGAGTCTTGCTCTGTCACCTAGGCTGGAGTGCAGTAGTGTGATCTTGGCTCACTGCAATCTCCACCTCCTGGGTTCATATGATTCTCCTGCCTCAGCTTCCAGGGTAGCTAGGATTACAAACATGCACCACCATGCCCAGCTAATTTTCTTTTTTTTTTTGTATTTTTCTTTTTTTAATAGATTTCATCATGTTGGCCAGCCTGGTCGCAAACTCCTGACCTCAAGTGATCCACCTGCCTTGGCCTCCCAAAGTGCTGGGATTACAGGTGTGAGCCAGCCACCAAGCCCAGCCTGATGGCATTTCAAAGAATCAATATTTGAGGAATGAGGAGGAAGGTTTGGGGCAGGCAAATTAGGGAGGTGTATAGTGCAGTAACCCAAAGGAGGGAAAGTGACAACCTGAAGGTTTGAAGAAGGACAATGGCAATGGAAATCAAAGCAAGGATAAGAAAGGTCTGTCTTCTTGATGTTAATGTTGCCCCACTGTTCAAAGAATTCTGTGAGAGACCACTGATCCATGTCCACCTCTGAGATTCTATGAGTTAGGCTTCTGTGACCACATCAGAACCCTATATTCCAGATGAGAGCACTTCCTCCAACACTAAGTAGAATGCTTCAGAAGATGAGAGAGATGATAACTAGTAGGGTCAGGAGAAGAAATTTTTTTCTGTTTCGCAAATAAATTTGAGCATGCTAAGAGGAAGCAATAAATCGGTGAAGGAAAGAGATAAAAGGTGCAGGAGAAAGGGGATAACTAATAGAGATAATTCGTTCAGGAGACTGGAGGTAATGGAGTCTAGAGTACATCAGGAGGGATTAGCTTTGGGTGGGAAAGCCAACACTTCTGTTAAAATTGAAGTGCAAAAGGGTTGAGAATGAATAATACTTTGGTATGAGAGGTAGGAGCTGAAGAAGCTCTTACTTGATGGTCTCTATTTTCTTAGTGAAATAGGAGAGGGCATCTCCCTTGCCTAGGAAGATGGGGATTACAAGGAAAAATGTTTACCAGGTGCCAACTTCCTCAGTAAATTTGATAGAATACCTAGCACAATGTCTTCATGTAATACATTTAGGTAGCCAGTGACCAAATGAACAAATAAATGCTTATCATCAAATAATAATATATGCTCATAAAAAAAGAAGTATAAAGTAGGAACACCAAAGTATATATTAAAATTAAAAAGATATAATAAAGAACACAAACATAGATCACAATGAGGAACATTTTATATATATATATATATATATATATATATTTTTTTTTTTTTTGAGACAGTGTCTTACTTTTCACCCAGGCTGGAGTGCAGTGGTGCAATCTCAGCTCACTGCAACCTCTGCCTCCCAAGTTCAAGCAATTCTCCCACCTCAGCCTCCCGAGTAGCTGGGACCACAGGCACACACCACCTAGCCTGGCTAACTTGTTGTATTTTTAGTAGAGACAGGGTTTTGCCGTGTTGGCCAGGCTGATCTCAAACTCCTGAACTCAAGTGATCCACCTGCCTCAGCCTCCCAAAGTGCTGGGATTACAGGTGTGAGCCACTGCACCCAGCCCATTTAATATCGTCTTGATTCATTTTGCATTAAAAGATTAGTAGTTAGTTTATGCAAAGTAGTTGGGGAACACCATCATATTAGTATTGATGTTCCTTTGCTCTCAGCATTTATTTGAGGAGATACAAAATAGGCCCTTGATGAACTTATGAAATATAATGATGAAAGCAAGCAAGTTAATCTAAAGTGTTTCCTCACCTCCACTTTTTCCCAGGGCCATTTATCCATTAGGCACCATTGGCACATTGCCAAAGACCGATGGGCAAAAAGAATTTGTAAACTGAAAAAATTGTATTAGTTTCAAAATATGAAATTAATACTACAAAACTAACAGTCAGTCAATTTCATTAACTGTCAAATTTAGTATTCATAAAACTGTTGTTGACCCTTGAAAATAATTGGTTAGTTTTTCTCACTTCAAAAAAATTCATGATCTGCACAGTGATTTTCCAGAAATCATTCATAGCCAAATAATTTACTCTTAGCAAAATATTTTTAAAGCAAAAACATAAAATTATTTCATATATAGAAATTATTTCAATATAGAAAAATACAGCTGTGTGTGCATGTGCGTGCGTGCGTGTGTGTGTGTGTGTGTGTGTGTATAATGGGATGACATTTTGCTTCTTAAAATGTCCTATGTGGTGTTGAAGTTGGGGTGACTAAAAGTGAGAGTTGCAGGACACCTTACTCTAAAAAGATCTGCTTTCTGTTCTGTCTTACAAGTAAGCAGCATTGTTTCAGCTGGCCTTCATGTAGTTTGTTTTTTTTTTTTTTTTTTTTGCGACGGAGTCTCGCTCTGTCGCCCAGGCCGGACTGCGGTGGCGCAATCTCGGCTCACTGCAAGCTCCGCCTCCCGGGTTCACGCCATTCTCTTGCCTCAGCCTCCCGAGTAGCTGGGACTACAGGCGCCCACCACCGCGCCCGGCTAATTTTTTGTATTTTTAGTAGAGATGGAGTTTCACTGTGTTAGCCAAGACCTCATGTAGTTTATACCTTTCCCAAACTGGGAAGCTCATTCACTTCAATACATTGATTCTTCCAGTTATTTACCTGTGTCTTGCTGAAAAATAGAAATCTTTGTCTCCAGTAAAATAAACTTAGGTGGGGAATATGACAGCCTTCTCCATCCCCTTGAACTCATATTATGTTTAAGGGAAACACAAAAGCTAAAACTCCTCGGAGAGTTTTAGTTTAGTTTAGTTTTATAAGAGGGATGGTTCTTGGGTCTGAAAAGAAAATATGTCCACATAATCACAATCTATATTCTCTTTCAAAATCTTTCCCCTATTGTCCTGTAAGAAACCCAGAAAGTCATCAGCATTCACATTATGCTAATGCCTTTACCCTGTCAATGTCAAGTAAAATATAGAGACTAATCTCTAAAATCAAAATGTTTATTTGGGAGGAAATAATTGCAATCAGGGCATACACACAGAGCAGTAGTCTTCAGTATATTCTGAAGAACAAAGAATAGGTTAGAGATTTTATAAAACCAGGAAATGTTACAAATTGGCACTAGTGAGGTTTTGAGGCACTGACAAGACTGGTAAGTGAAGGCTGGGGGCAAAATTGGTTTAGAGTTGCCACAGGTCTTTTCAGTAGCTATTAGATACAACTGGTTTAGGTTACAGCAGTCAATTTCAGCTGCCAGACTTGCAGAGGGACTGCATTTTTGGAGCGATGTTCTGTGCCCTGAGTGTTTTCTCTTACCCTGGCTTCTCACTGTGTTTTAGTTAGGTACCACAAGAGCGACCCATTTCATATGATCAGCTTTCACAATCCTGGATCTCCCCTTCCAAGCGTGCAACCTGAGGTTGTGTGGTTTGTCACAAGGCATGCTATCTGCTTGCACCCCCATGGCCCAGAATTTCCTCTGTGTAATTTTTTTTTTTAAAAATGGGGTCTTGCTCTGTCTGTCACCCAAGCCGGGGTGCAGTAGCATGATCATAGCTCACTGCAGCCTCAAACTCCTGGACTCAAATGATCCTTTTGATTCTCCCACCTCAGCCTCCCCAGCAGCTGGGACTATAGATGCGTGCTACTGTGCCCGGCTACTTTTTTTTTTTCTTCTTGAGATGAGGTCTTGCTATGTTGCCCAGAGTGGTCTCAAACTCCTAGGGTCAAGAAATCCTCCTGCATCAGCCTCCCAAGTAGCTGGGATTATAGGCATACACCACCACACCCAGTATGTCTGTATATCACACTGGACTACATCATCTGATGGAGGGAAAATCTGGATGTAGTGACGTGATACAGGGCATGCTGGGATGGGATGTCACTCAGTGCATGAAGAATTCATACTCAGGGCAATGTATGGTGAAGGAAAAAAGAGTTAAAAAAAAGCTGAAAGAAACCAATTACAAAATAATGTAAACTTTTGGCATAGTATCCTGAATCTTTCTCCTTTCATGAACTGTTGTCTCCATGTGGCATTGCTGGAATAATATACAATATAGGAGAAATATCATAGATTCTTTTGAGCTGGAAAGAACCTTAGTATTAACATTAAAGTTCATTGAAAACATTGATGATTCTGTGCTTTCTGTGAACCATATAACTTTTACACTTAAATGCCACTGGAGCCCATTTAATTCAGTGAGCAAAAATATACTGACTGCATGGTCATCTACACAATTTTTTTTTTCGTTTTTGAGACAGAGTCTTACTCTGTCACCCAGGCTGGAGCACAGTGGCACGCCATCTTGGCTCACTGCAACCTCTGCCTCCTGGGTTCAAGCGATCCATCCTCAGCCTCCCAAATCACTGGGATTACAAGCATGTGGCACCACGCCCAGCTATTTTTGTATTTTTAGTAGAGACAGGGTTTCACTATGTTGGTCAGGCTGGTCTCGAACTCCTGACCTCAAGTGATCTGCCCGCCTCAGCCTCCCAAAGTGCTGGGATTACAGGCATGAGCCACTGTGCCTGATCCATCTACTCAAATTTTTAAAATAAATAAATAAATAAATAAATAAAGGGAGCTTTGGGTTGATATTCCTGGATTCTTGCCTCCACTCTGCCCTAGCTATTTCTATTACACTAATAGGGTACTCTGTGGCCTTCAGTTTTCTCATCTGAAGATGTAATAAATTAGACCAGGTTCTGATATCTCATACAGCTCCCTAAGCTTAATATGGACGGCCTGACCTCAGATGAGACTGTTAGCAATATTAATTAACTAGGAAATATGAACTATTATGGCAATGGGACCTAACCAGCTTAGTTGCTGCTACTTATGTGTGACTAATTGCCTGCTACATGCTGTTAACAGTCTTGGATCATTGACCAATTTAATTTGAAGCAATTAATTATATAAATATGAGTTCCTTGTGTTTACTTTCATTAAAATTATATCATGACAAAAAGAAAATAGATATGTCCAAAGTTCTACTCCTGGCCTGGCATGGTGGCTCACACCTGTAGTCCCAGCATTTTGGGAGGCTGAGACAGGTGGATCACTTGAGGTCAGGAGTTTGAGACCAGCCTGGCCAACATGGTGAAACCCTGTCTCTACTAAAAATACAAAAATTAGCTGGGTGTGGTGGTGCACACCTGTAATCCCAGCTACTCAGGAGGCTTAGGCAGGAAAATCACTTGAACCCAGGAGGCGGAGGTTGCAGTGAGCCAAGATCACACCACTGTACTCCAGCCTGGGTGACAGAGCAAGACTGTCTCAACAACAACAACAACAACAATAAGAACAACAAAGTTAAGTCCTACTCCTAGCTTGATATATTTTTAATTAAAAAAATTTAAAAAGAAAATAGATGTAAGTCAAGCCACATGGTCTTGCTTCAAGTATAAGTCACATATGGTTCTCATGGTAGTCGTGAACTTTCTCCCCCTCATCTTTATCATAAATTTAAAAATTCATGGGGCCTGTACACATCTGGCAGTTCTGATCATATGGCCTTCAATTGAAAAAACTTGAGTACATTTACAATTCTATGATTTACTGTATGATTAAAACAATTCTATTATTTATCTAAAACAGTAATGTAAAAGTGAGTCTTTTGAAAACTTATGCCTAGTTATATGTTTAAATTTGAATTGATTTGCTCTTCTTCCTCTTTATTGTAAAATAGGAATTTAGTGATCGACAATGGCAGAAAAAATCTTAGAGAAGTTAGATGTCCTTGATAAGCAAGCAGAGATAATCTTGGCCAGAAGAACAAAGGTTTGTGAAGTATAAGCTACAATTCGGTTTAATCATTAACAGGCTAACGTTTCAAATTTGAATAATTTTACTTTTTAGCTAATGATACATTAATATGATATAAACTAATTTGTAAAAAGCAGCTAATTATACTGGTTGAAAAGGTAATGTATACAAATATAAAAATTTTATTGCTGAGTAGTATTCCATTATATAGATGTACAAAGTTTCAACGAATCATCTAATGAAGGGCTTTTGGATTGTTTTCATGATTTTACTAGTAAAAATAAAGCTGCTTAAAAAATAAAATAAAGCTGCTATGGACATTTGCATCCACGTTTGTATGAACACGAGTTTCCATTTCTCTGAGGTAAATGCCTAAGAGTGTGATTGCTGGTGCAATCTTTCTCTTAGCTTTGGCAAGATCAAAGCCGCAAGATTTGGTTTGAGTTCCCCCAATCCAATGGGTTTCTCCTCCCTGCACCTCAGCCCCGAAACCACCTCCAGGAAGTAAGCTGGGCTATTGGAGGGTGGACCTCAGTTATTTCCCTTCTTTCAGCGATCTGTCCTACTCTGTTTTCTAATAGCTGGGGGCAGTTGTTTTCATATATTTTGCCTGAGCTCCTAGTTGTTGAGAGCAGGAGATTAATTCCCATAGTGCTTCATCTATTGGCAGAAGCAGAAGTCCCCCATATCCTTTGATTTTGCTTTCAGGGTTTTCATCTCTTTATTCTTTTGTGCTAAGCTCTGAGACAATTTTTTAGAGAAAACTTTCGGCTCCTTTACTTACCTTTTAGCTGGATCCTTTTTCTTATTCAATACATTTGTATAAGGATTTTAACAAAGTCCTATTTTGATTACTTTCTTCACTCTATTTCTGGCTCTCACGACTAGAGGAAGATTGGTGTGATTCATCATGTGTGTGGCTACAGGAAGAGGAGCAGACTGGAGGGACATGCCTACTATGGTTCCAAGAACTCTATGTATCTAAATATGTAGGTCTTTCCTTAAATTCTGTACTTTAGAATTAGGAGAGAGCCTTAATAATCCTCAAGTCCTACCCCCACATTTTACAGATGGGAAAAGAACGACTCAGGTCACACAGCAAAGGCATAAAAACAGTTGGTGCACTAGACCTCCAATTTTCAATCTGTACTATTTTTCCATTATTGCCTGCCACCTAAATTCCGTGTGTGTGTGTGTGTGTGTGTGTGTAAAGTGAGATTTTTTTTTCTTTCCACCTAAGATTTTCCCCATATAAAAAGTACTCTTTTTTTTTTTCCACTTTGGCTTTGCTGCAGATAAACAGGCTTCAGAGTGAAGGAAGAAAAACGACTATGGCTATACCCCTGACATTTGATTTTCAGTTGGAATTTGAAGAGGCTCTTGCTACATCCACATCTAAGGCAATATCAAAGATCAAAGAAGACAAGTCACGCAGCATTACAAAATCAAAAATGTAACTATCATAACCACCTTAAATTTTCGGTTCAGAATTTGTTTGTTTGTTTGTGAAACAAGGACTCACTCATTGCCTAGGCTAGAGTGCAGTGGTGCAAACATGGTTCACTGCAGCCTCGACTTCCCAGGTTTAGGTGATTCTTCCACCTTGGCCTCCAGAGTAGCTGGGACTACAGGCATGCACCACCATGCCCAGCTAATTTTTTGTATTTTTAATAGAGATAGTGTTTTCCCATGTTGCCCAGGCTTGTCTTGAACTTCTGGCCTCAAGATATCCACCCACCTAGGCTTCCCAAAGTACTGGGATTACTTACAGGCATGAGCCACCTCACCTGGTCCAGTTCAGAGTTTTAAAACATTACTTTATATCTGTCTTAGATTATGCAATGTATATTAAATGAAAGTTTTATGGCATATTTTATAAGGGTTATGAGTTAAAATATACTAGGTTAGCTTTCTGAATATTCCTAGTTTATAAAATATTTATTATGTATAATATTTTACTAGTGTAGATGGTAATTACAACTGTGAATTTTTAAAGGAAGGCTTTTCTTGAGCTCAATTATACTGCCCCAAATTAATGTCAGGATTTATTGCAAACTTTAACTGATATGCTTAAGAAAAAGTCTGCCTAGAAAACTAAGTAAGGCAATTTCTCTGTGCACTTAAAAGGGATAGTCTAAATATGTCGTAATTGGTCTTTCACTGGCATTTAGTACATGCATAATGCTATAAGATTTTTCCAAGCACATCAGAATTGTAAAGGAGCATTCAGAAAAAAGAAGTACAAAGATGTGGAATCAATGGAACTTCAAATTAATTGGACATTGGTGGTAGTGTGGATACTGTCCTTATCTCATTTATTCTGGGTAACAAGTTTTCCTCACTTGTTCTCTGCCTAAGTACAAAGCACTACTGTGCACCCAGTTACCCAACCCAAAAGCTCACAGTTATCCTATTGAATGGGGTACGTAGTGATGAAGAGCACAGGCTCTGAAATCAGACTGCTAAGGCTTAAATCCAGCCTTGCCACTTGTTAGCTATGTGACCTTCACACATAGTTTAGATAGGCAGCAGCTATGACACTATGCACTAGGCAGCACACATGAGCACTATGACATTTGTGGGCCGGGCATGGTAGCTCACGCCTGTAATCCTAACACATTGGGAGGCTGGGGTGGGCGAATTGCCTGAGGTCAGGAGTTTGGGCAACATGGTGAAACCCTGTCTCTACTAAATATATTTTAAAAAAATTATCTGGGCTTAGTGGTGCATGCCTGTAGTCCCAGCTACTTGGGAGGCTGAGGCATGAGAATTGCTTGAACTCAGGAGGCAGAGGTTGCTGTGAGCTGAGATCATGCCACTGCACTCCAGCCTGGGCAACAGAGCAAGACTCCATCTCAAAAAACAAACAAACAAACAAACTATGACATTTGCATCTAAGAGCACTCCTACTTTCTTACATTTTCATGTAAGTATTCTGATTAAGGCCTACCATCTGATTGTCTCGAAGTAGCTTTCTTCATGCAGCAGTTTTGTACTATTGCTCAGAGTGAAACAAACTTTTTTAGCCCAATGTTGTAGTGCAGTTTTACAGATGAAAAAACTAAGTCTGGGTGAGGTTAAACAATTTGCACAAGGTCACACAGCTAACAAATTGCAAGGCTGGATTTGAACCTTAGAAGTCTGATTTCAGAGCCTGTGTTCTTCACCACTACTGTACCCCATTCAATAGGATGCCTGCAAGCTTTGGGTCTTGGTAACTATGTGCATTGTAATGCTTTGTACTTAGGCAGAGACCAAGTGAAGAAAAGGAGATTGGGGTGGATAAGAGGATCAAAGTGAGAAGGGCTGGGATTTATTTCATAGATGTTAAGTTTTAGATGCCCATAGGCATCTAAACATTCAGGTAGGGATATCTGGAAGAAAGCTGGACAAACAAGTCTAAATCTAAAGTAAAAAAACCATTATTTGTGTAGCTAATATCTGTCATTTTCATGTAAGTATTCTGATTATGGCACAAAATACAACTCACTCAGATTTTTGTTATTTATGATTTACCAGGATATCAGAACATGTTTCCATGTAGAACTGTAAGATAAGAAAAAGAGTTTGTTTCTAGCACAAGTAAATATGTATCAGTAGTTTATATAATTTAGCTTTATCACAAACTTCTTACATTACTACTTTATTTCTTATGTAGACACAGCCAATAATTCTGCTTCCAAATAATTTATAAAACTATCCATAGTGAAATGGAATATTTTAGAAATACACAGAAAAACATTGAATAAAATGGAAGCTGAGAATGTGGAGAAGGGAAAATGTATGTCATATTATGATTTTTATATTTTATATTTACATATTATGTATGCCTTTTTGTAGCAGTATAGTATATGGCTAATGACTCATTAGACACATTTAAAGGTAACATACAATGTTTTATGGCAGTATTTCCCAGGATGATACTGTTGCTATCCCTTTCCTGCCTGATAGGATTATTTTCTAAATAACTTATACAGGCATCATTATCTTGTGTTACTGACAATATAACCCATCAATAACTGAGTAATGCTCCTTTTAAGTGTAACCAGGATGACTGGGATGTTTCGGGCTAGAGGCAAAGTCAGAGTCTTAAGTATAAAAAACAAACAGGCACATATTTCTAAGATTCAAAGACCAAGTAAATTCTGTTTGATCAATATTCGTATGTCCGACACCAGCAAAAACCATGTGTCCAACACCAGAAAAAAAAAAGTACATAAAACATTCAAGAATTTACACAATAAGTAGGGTATAACTCTAGCCAAAGGAAATAAAATTTGTTTGAAATAATTGAGACAATGATCTTGAATATGTAGCTAAGTCCAAGCAGCAGCCTATCTAAACTGTGGCATCTGCATCTAAGACCACTCCTATCTACTACCTGCCTGTCTCTCAGTAGCTTTCCTCATGCAGCAGTTTTGTACTATTCCTCAGACTGAAACAAACTTCCTTAGATATTGGTGAATTCAACCAAAAGATACAGTTCCTAGTAACACTCATAGTTTTAACACTCCCTGTATAATTTTTGTTTAATAAAATAGAACGCTTGGCTGGGTGGCTGTGGCTCACACCTGTAATCCCAGCACTTTGGGAGGATGAGAAGGGAGGATTGCTTGAGCCCAGGAGTTTGAGACCAGCTTGGGCAACATAGTAAGATCCTGTCTCTACTGAAAACAATTTTTTTTAAATTAGCCAGGCGTGGTGGTGCGCATTTATAGTTCCAGCTACTTGTGAGACTGAGGCAGGAGGATTGCTTGAGCCCAGGAGTTCGAGGCTACAGTGAGCTATGATCACACAACTGCACTCTAGCCTGGGCAAGACTCTATCTAAAAAAAAAAAACCCGAAATACAACTCTTTAAAGTAGCAAAACATAGTAATTACTTGCTATATTTAAAAATATAAGAACCCAATTATTTATGCAAAAATGAAGAAAAAATATAACAGATGTTGTAAATTGCTGTTTAATTCTCTGGACATATCAATCATTGTTATTTTATGTAGTCCCCTGTGGGTCTCTGTCTATTACCTTTTTTTGTTGTTTAGAAGCATATTGTATTATCTCCTCACATGCCTGGTTATTTTTTATTGAGAATGAGATAATGCCATTGTAAAAGTATAGATATTTGAAGCTCTAGATGGTTTCTTCTCCAGAGAAAATTTGTGCCGGCTTTTGGCAAATGACTAGGCTAGGAGCATCAGCAATCCTAGATCGGGTAGAGATCATTCAAAACTAGACTTCTATTCTTTTGAGGGCTTGTCTGTGTATTGCTCTCCATTAAATAGGTTACGAACTATAAACCTTTGGGGTCCCAACCCAAGTCCGAAGGTTATTCTAGGACCTTTCTTCAGTGGGTGCTGAATTTCAGTTTTGTTCCCATAGGCCTATAAGTTTGCTAAAAGCAACACAGGGCTTTTTGATCTCTCCTGCTGATTTGGAATTAACAAACATTCAGGTCCAAATGCCATTCTTACCTGAGCTTCACTCTTCTTACAGTTCTTGGCTCCTCAAATCCTTACTGCTTTGGGAGCTCTCGGGTATACTCAAATATTTTGATATTTTGTCCAGCTTTTCTAGTTGTTCTCAGCGGGATAGCTAGTCCAAACCACCAGCTTCTATCTCCAGAAGTGGAACCTAAACTGCTATTTAGTGTAATAGAGTTGACCCTTGAACAACACAGGTTTGAACTAATTGGTTCCATTTATATGTGGGTTTTTTTCAATAAATACATTCAGGCCTCCGTATCAGTAGGTTCTGCATCTACAACCAAACACACACTAAAAATACAGTATTTGCAGGTTAAGAAACCACGTATATGTGGAGGGCCAAATTTTATTATTCAGGGGTTCCATAGGGCCGACTGTGGGATTTGAGTATACTGAATTTTGGTCTGGGTACAGATGTGTTTTCTTTTCTTTTCTTTTCTTTTTTTTTTTTGAGACAGAGTCTCTCTCTCTGTCGCCCAGGTTGGAGTGCAGTGGCGTGACCCTGGCTCACTGCAAGCTCTGCTTCCCATGCCATTCTCCTGCCTCAGCCTCCTGAGTAGCTGGGACCACAGGCACCCGCCACCACACTCGGCTAATTTTTTTGAATTTTTAGTAGAGACGGGGTTTCATCATGTTAGCCAGGATGGTCTCAATCTCCTGACCTCGTGATCCACCCGCCTCGGCCTCCCAAAGTGCTGGGATTACAGGCGTGAGCCACCACGCCCGGCCTGCAGATGTTTTTTCAAAGCACTCCATGTGATTTTAATACACAGCTAGTGGTTTAAGAAGCACTACTACAGGCCTCTTTATTTCTCACTCCCTCAATCAAGAGATCCCAATATGACAGCCTATTTGCCACTCATTCACTACAAATGGATCGTCTCTGTCACTGTCTGATATTACCTGAGACCGAAATAGCATGAGCTTCTGAGATGTGGAAGGAACCTACGCTTGCCATAAAGAGTAGTCAGAGAAATCACGGATCATTGAAGGGGACTCTTATTTGAAGGAGGGAGATGAAGCCAAACAATCAGAACAGGTGGCTCCTAATGAGTCTGACTTCATGGAAAGAACAGAAGAAAACTTTAGACAGTATGTCTCTTAAGGATAGAAATAATCAGGGGAAGAAAAAGGACATTAAAAATAAGCATTTCTGAATCAAAAACTACAAAGAAAAATTAAAAATAGAATACAAGCTGAGTATGGTGGCTTACACCTGTAATCCCAGCTACTCAGGAGGCTGAGTCAGGAGGACTGCTTGAGACCAGCACTTAAAGGCTGCAGTGAGCTATGATTACACCACTGCACCCCAGCCTGGGTGACAGAGTAAGACCCTGTCTCAAAAAAAAAAAAAAAAAAAAAAAAAAAAAAAGAAAAAAAGAAAACTTAAAAAAAAATAGAATATTGGTGAAAACTGGGTCAATAATGTAGAAGACCAAATAGAAGCACAATCTAGCAAAAATACAAAAAAAGGGAAGTCATATTGAAAAGAAACATTTAGTATGGTTTTGGGATACTCAATATGTAAGTATGTACTTAATACATAAATTAGAAGAGAGAGAAACAGATGGTTAGGAAATAAAGTAATATTAGAAAAAAAAATGCCCATAGTTTGAAGATAGACTTGAAGTTTCAGATCAAAAGGGTCACCAACTGCTAAACTTATGGTAAAATTACTTAATTCCAAAAAAACAAGTTCATTACAAAGGAAAGGAAATAAAATCGGTTTTATAGATCTCTCTGCATCTCCGAGGCTAGACAACAGTAAATTATTTTCAACTTTTGAACAGCATGGCAATTGAGGAATTCTCTGTTTGTATGAAACATCATTTATGTATGAGAACAAAAGAGATTTTTTTTGGACATGAAAGGTTTTAGAAAGTAATCTACCTGTGTATTTCTTTTTTCTGAGAAAATTACAGGGAAGAGTATTTTCCCAAATTAAAATTAAATATGAATAAAATAGAGATCCCAAGCTGGGTATCTTATTACAGAAAAAATATTTTTAAAATTATTCTGTGGTGCCACAGTGAAAGCTCTGGGATTCTTTCTCAAAGCAGCTTTCCTATAAAAACATAAAACATTCCAAAGAATTTCCAGTGAAGTAATCCATAAGCAATTACCAGTTGGGAAGGGGGAGCTTTCAGAGCAACCCCATGCTTCCATCTGAGCTTTACCCTTCCGGTGGGTTTCTTCCCTTTGCATGAAAGTGCCATTTCTTTTTATTATTATTATTATTATTATTATACTTTAAGTTTTAGGGTACATGTGCACAATATGCAGGTTTATTACATATGTATCCATGTGCCATGTTGGTGTGCTGCACCCATTAACTCGTCATTTAGCATTAGGTATATCTCCTAATGCTGTCCTTCCCCCCTCCCCCCACCCCACAACAGTGTGATGTTCCCCTTCCTGTGTCCATGTGTTCTCATTGTTCAATTCCCACCTATGAGTGAGAACATGCGGTGTTTAATGACCCGTCCCAATGATAAGCAGTCATCTTCCTATAACTCCAGCCTATGCAACTCAAAATCAAGGCCTTTATCTATATTTCTCTTAGTTCAACTAAGACAGGGTATAATTTCACAGGGATTTTTTTTAAATGTAAGAACAAAAACGGGCAGAGGGAAGAGGGGATGAATTTTTTTAATGCAAAAGGACAAACCAATAAAATTCACAAAAAACAAATTTGTGATCTTATACTGGTGAGCCCACCAAATTTATAATTCCAAATTCTACTTTTCATTTTCTATGAGAACCTAGAGCTAGGAACATTTTTTTCCCATAGGTTATTGGGGCACAGGTGGTATTTGTTTACAAGAGTAAGTTCTTCAGTGGTTATTTCTGAGATTTTGGTGCACCCATCACCTCAGCAGTATACATTGCACCCTATTTGCAGTCTTTTATCCCTCATCCCCTTCCCACCCTTTCCCACAAGTCCCCAAAGTCCATTGCAACATTCTTATGCCTTTGCATCCTCATAGCTTAGCTTCCACATATCAGTGAGAACATATGATGTTTGGTTTTAGGGACAAAATTTTTATTCCTAGCTCAGAGAACTGGTGCAGAAGATGATAATCTGGCTGCTCCTTTTTTTTCTTTTTTTTTTTTGAGACAGAGTCCTGCTCTGTCGCCCAGGTTGGAGTGCAGTGGTGCAATCCTGGCTCACTGCAACCTCCCTTTCCTGGGTTCAAGAGATTATCCTGCCTCAACCTCCAGAGTAGCTGGGATTACAGGTGTTTACCCCTGCACCTGGATAATTGTTTATATTTTTCATAGAGATGGGGTTTCGCCATGTTGGCCAGGCTGATCTCGAACTCCTGTCCTTAAGTGGTACACTCTCCTTAGCCTACCAAAGTGCTGGGATTACAGGCATGAGCCACCATGCCTAGTCAATATGGATACTCTTGTTGTTGAGTAATTAATAGTCCTTTGTCTCTGATCCAAGAGCCTCATATCTTTTGCCAGCATTGATGAAACTGTGGCAGGCAAACTTGTTAGCTCATGAGTAGGGTCAAATCTCAGACTCTTAGTGGTTTTTAACATCTACTTCTAGGGAAGCTTAGGAGTAGAATAACTGATACTTGAATCTTCCTTAAAAACTGTGGTAAAAGTAATTGTAGCTCTGTCCTCAGTGAGTTATAGAACACCCTTATCCATGTCCCTGTCAGCCTAGAAGGAAAATTTATATCCATTTTATCTATCCTACAATTCTATCTGCTTCTAGATAGCAGAATTTATAATTTAGTTATACCTCAGCCAAATAAAAAAACTTTATATAATAAAATGGAAACTTTAAAAAATATGACAAGAGACTATATAAACTAGAAAAGAAAGTCAAGATCAATTGAGGACAGGATTTGTGTATAATTAATCTTATAAATCAAATGTATAATGCTTAGTTTTTAATTCAATACATTGCTTATAAACCATGTTAAGTATGCATTTGTTGGAGGACTAAAAAAAAGAAAAGCTATCAATCTCCCAGTATGTTCACCAAACTTTGGCTTTCCTCTCATAAGCGAACTGAACTTTTTTTTTTTTTTTTTTGAGGTAGAGTCTTGCTCTGTTGTCATCCAGGCTGGAGTGCAGTGGTATGATCTCAGCTCACTGCAACCTCCCTCTCCCAGATTCAAGCAATTCTCCTGCCTCAGCCTCCCCAGTAGCTGGGACTACAGGCATGTGCCACCACACCTGGCTAATGTTTTGTATTTTTAGTAGAGATGAAGTTTCACCACGTTGGCCAGGCTGGTCTCGAACTCCTGACCTCAGGTGATCCACCCGCCTTGGCCTGCCAAAGTGCTGGAATTACAGGCTTGAGCCACTGCACCCGGCCTAGCACACTGAACTTTTAAGAGTACTTGAGAAACTTAGTATGTTTAACACCTCCCAAAAGAATGTTAAAATGACCACAGTTTGCAAAATTGAAGAGAAAACAATGGCAACCTAAAGGGACAATATTGGTAACGAAGAAGAAGCTATAGCCATGGATATGGAAGACATTAAAATAATTATAACGAATGCTTTGTGTAACTACATTGCTTTGACACATGGGTGTAATAATGGATGAACTTTGGGAAAATATGAAAGGGAAAAATCTCAACAAAAAAGAAAACATAAATAGATCACTAACTGTAGAAAAATTTGAGGAAGCAGTCAAAGAATTCTTTTACAAAAGTACTACTTGGAAGCTGTGTCAAGGGTGAGTTTCTTTGTAGTTTCAAAGAACTATTTAAATAGTTTTGGAACACAGATAAAGGTGGAACAGTTCTCAGTTCTTTTTTGCAAAGGTAGATTTGATCCTTAAGTCTGACCACAAGAATAGAAAGCAAATATAGATTTTTAAAGAAATATAAAATAAAATGTTAGTTTTAACTATTTCATTGCTTATTCTTGATTCAGGGATATAAAAACACAAAGCAGGCCAGGCATGGTGGCTCACATCTGTAATCCCAGCACTTTGGGAGGCCGAGGTGGCCTGATCCCTGAGGTCAGGAGTTCAAGACCAGCCTGGCCAACATGGTGAAACCCCATCTCTACTAAAAATACAAAAGTTAGCCAGGCATGGTGGCAGGCTCCTGTAATCCCAGCTACTCGGGAGGCTGGGGCAGGAGAATAGCTTAAACCCTGGAGGTGGAGGTTGCAGTGAGCCAAGATTGCACCATTGCACTCCAGCCTGGGCACCAAGAGTGAAACTCCATCTCAAAAATAGTAATAATAATATAGCAGTTTTATATTTCTCTAATTTCATCCTGATCACTTTGGTTATGAAAAGTCTGTCCAACTTAGTATTTTGATCTCACCCCTCATCATGGCTTTCCCGTCCCTATACAAGCCAGTCTAATGACACTGGGGGAGCTGAAATGGAGAGGGGTATGGTCAACAATTTGATTATTCCTGTTCCCTCAACTGAGAGTAGGAGGTTGATATGGCCTTCTTCCAGCACGACTCCTCCTCACTCTTCTTCTAATTTCTTTTTTCTCTTATATGGGTACGGTGGTGTGCTAAAGCCAACTCCTACCAATTCATTAGAGCTGCTTGTTGAATTTTCAGCAATTTTGTGAGATGTTTATTAAACACTCACCATTAAAAATTAAATTATGTAAACTGAAAATTCAATGGCATACTAAAAATAAAGATAACACTCAAAACTCATCACTTCCTAATTATTGTACATTTTACTATTATCCATGGTTTTGAAGTTATTTACATCTACTATATCCATATGGTAGAAATTTGTATAATAGTATGCTACTACACATCTCTTCCAAATTTCACATTTAATTATATCACATTGGTAGAAATTGACGATGGGAGTATTTACACCACAGCAATTGGCAAACACTACAAATCAAGGCTTGAGTCGTTGTCTGTCTAGATTTAAGAAAGTGAGGAAGAAAATGTTAATGATGAAGATTAAACTTAAAAGTAAGTCTTACCAAAAAAGGTATGCCTTACCTATAGCCGTTATGTTTTGAATAGCATGGAAAATAAGGAAATATTCAAAAACTATTATTTGATTCAGCAATGAAGTAGCTTACGCCATTGATGAATGAGTAAAATTCCACATTAGAGCTACACCCAAAGGCGAGGTTATTAAAAATTTACCAGCACATCCTCCTGTATAGTAGTAAAGGAGGAGGGAGAGAGAAGAAGACAAAATTTCTTATTTCTTTCTGGACACTGTTTCCAACTTTTCCCTTAGTCATCAATCATTTTCTGGCCAACTTTAGTCATAAAGAGCACATATGAGAGATCCTCAGAGGAACCCATTCTCCAACCAAGGAGAGCAGCTACAACTCTTCAAATTCTCCATCAACTCCTATACTCTCCAATATACTCCACAATTTCTTCTGCGAAGGATCCCCAGGCTTGCAGTCAGCAATCTGGGTAGAGTATCAGCAAATTGACCCAAACACAGTTACTACCTCAGTATCCATTTGACCCCCTACATTATTCAGTTCAAACTGCTATAAAGAATACCATACCCTGGATGATTAAATAACAGAAACTTATTTGTCATAGTTCTAAAGGCTAGGAAGTCCAAGATCAGTGTCTGGTGAGGACACTCTTCCTGCTTTGCAGACAGCTGTCTTCTTGTATCTTCATATGGCAGAGAGAAAGAGACAGATAGCACCTCTCTCATGTCCTGTAAGGGCACTAATCCAAATCATGAGGCTACAGCCTCATGACCTAATTACCTCTTAAAGGCCACACCTCCCAAAACCATAACTTTGGGGATTTAGACTTCAATATATGAATTTGAAGGGGGGATGCAAATATTCAGTCTGTAGAATTCCACCCCTGTCCCACCTAAATTTACATATTTCTCACATGGAAAATAGATTCATCCCATCCCAATAGATCCAAAAGTCTTAACTGGTTCAGCATCAACTCTAAAGTCCAAACTCTCATCTAAATATCATCTAAATCAGATATGGATGAAACTTGAGGTAAGAGTATCCTGAGACAAAATTTCTCTCCAGTTGTGAACCTGTGAAGGCAAACAAGTTGTTTGTTTCCAAGCTACATTGATGGGATAGGTGTAGGATAGACATTCTCATTCCAAAAGGGAGAGACAAAAAAGAAGGGAGAAATGATAGGTCCTAAGTAATTCTAAAACCATGCAAGCAAACTCTATGAGATCCTAAGGCTTGAGAATAATCTCCTTTGGTTCAAAGCTCTGCCTTCTAGTTTCACTAGACTAGTGGTCCTGCCTCCAGAACCCACTCAGGCAGTGGTCTCACCTCTGAAGCTCTGCCTGCTGGGAGTTGCACACCCATGGCTCCACCGGGCAGGGGTCTTACCCTTTGAAATAGAAGTGGAGGCAGCCCTGTCCCCTGAGCACATGCCCTCTGGGCCTGTTGTGGGAGTGGCATCCCTCATCATCTTTGAATTGCTTTTGAGGTCCTTATTCCCTTGTCTTGAAAAATAGTGCACAGTTATAGCTGAACAGCTGCATACAGTAGCTCTATGATCTGGTCCTGTAGAATCTAAGAAGTTCAACAGTTTTCTTTCATTTTGTCCCACTTTCTCTGTTTCCCTTAGTCCCAGCTGGCAGTGTTTCTGCGGGTATAATCCCATCTCTATTCCTGGCTTCTGTTGAGATGGCTGATTTGGTCCTTGGTACACATCCACACTGACCTCCCTATCAAACAGTCAACTTACTATACCTTTAGTGTTCTCTCCCAAGCATACTTTTTCATTTTTTTGTAATATGGGCAGGCTGAACATTTTTCAAATCTTTAACTTCTAGTTCCTTTTTCCTTAACAATTTCATCTTCAATTCATTTCTTTCCTCTTGCATTTTACTATAAACATCAGTAGGAACCAAATCACTCCTCAACACTTTGCTTAGAACTAACCTCAGCTAACTATCCAATTTCATTGCCTGCAAGTTCTACATTCCACAAAATGCTAAAACACAAACACAATTAAGCCAAGGTCTTTGCCATTTTATAACAAGGACCACCTTTCCTCCAGTTTCCAATAACATGTTATTTATTTCCATCTGAGAGCTCATCAGAATGGCCCTTACCGTCCATATTTCTACCAACATTTTGTTCATAATTATTTATGGATTCTCTAAGAAAATGGAAGCTTTTCTCTTTTCTTTCTGAGCCCTCACCAAAGTCACCTTTAATATCTCCTTCATGGCAATGTCAGCATTTTCTAGCATGCACTTCCAAACTCTTCCAGCCTCTACCCATTAACAAATTCCAAAGCCACTGCCACATTTTCAAGTATTTGTTACAGCAGCACCCCACTGCTCATTACTAATTTCTGTCTTAGTATGGGCTGCTACAACAGTACACCATAGCCTGGGTGGCTTAAACAACAGAAATTTGTTTCTCACAGTTGTCGAGGCCAGGAAGTCCAAGATCAAAGTTCCAGCAGATTGGGTGTCTGGTGAGGGTATTCTTCCTGGTTTGCACACAGCTGTTTCTTTGTATCTTCATGTCATGAGGAGATAGAGAGAAAGGCAAATAGAGAGAGAAGGGGAGAAGGAGTTAGACCAACTCTTCTTAGAAGAACACAAATCTTTTTCATGAGGCTATACCCTCATGACCTAATTATCTCCCAAAGCTTGCACTTCCAAATACCATAACATTAGAGATTTAAGCTTCAGCATTTGAATTTGAGGGGGATACAAACATTCAGTCCCTAGCATTTCCCCAGAAACTCAAGTATCCTGGCCATGCCAAACAGTGTGGTGCAGGGTGCCTACTTTACTTGCTTATTCGACTCACTCCAAATTTGACATGGGGCAAATCAGCAAGTGTGGTGTCTAACAGATGTGCAACTGAGGAAAAAGACACCAGTCTCTATGAGTGATTCTTTGGGAATTCCCTCATCAATTCTGTGGAGGAAGCATCCCTGCCCCTCCCACATTGAGAAAAGAGGAAAAAGCCACAGCAGACCCTAACAGGTCAATGACTTACAATTCTGATATTTTTCTTTTTTCCCTCACCAGGTTTCTTTTATTTGAAGGCCTAAAATAATCTCTTGCTCCAAGTATTGGTGGATCTTTGTAGAATACAGAGTATGTATTGCTCCTTTTTACTCAGCTGTGGAGTAAAAAGTCACCTGGTCACCAATTCTAAGGCAACGGGATAATTGCCACTCAACAACTTATTTTAACAAAATGAAATCCAACACTGTATTAAATAAATATTACTCCACTATGACTAAGTGGTGTAAATTTCAGGAATAAGAAAGAGTATCCTCATTTATCTCTATGACATTTTGTTGATCACTTTCTAAACTTTATTTTACATAATTCTTAACAACGATCCCTTGAGGTAACTATTAACCTTATTTGACATATGAAGGACTGAGATTCAGAGTATTCAATACTCTATGGAAGTTCACATAGAGTCAAGATGCAAAGTAAGGTCTAACTTCAAAGCCTATGCTCTTTGGTTCACCACAAGGAAATTCATATCTGAATATCTTTATATACTCTGCAAATGAATTTGAAAACAATACTTTAGCAACATAAGTATTTTTAAGATAAGGATAAAATATTAGCTCCTTAACAAGACTATATAGCCAGCATCATCCTTAGAAACCCTTGACTCATTCTCATTCAAGTTAGAAACAGAACAATGCCCATTCTCATTAGTATACTACACTCTTCTAGAAGTCCTCCCCAGTGATATTAAATAAGAACATAAGATACATTTTTTGAAAGGAACAGATAAATTATTTTTTGGAGATTACATAATTATTTATTAAAAGAGAGAATAAACTGAAAACCCATTAAAAAGTATAAGATGATAACGTTCAATAAAAATTTACCAAAAATCTTATGCATTCAATAATTTTTTTTTCTTTTGAGACAGAATATCTCTCTGTCACCCAGGCTGGAGTGCAGTGGCACAATCTCAGCTCACTGCAACCTCTGCCTCCTGGATTCAAGCAATTCTCCTGCCTCAGCCTCCAGAGTAGCTGGGACTACAGGCACATGCCACCACACCCAGCTAATTTTTGTATTTTTACTAGAGATGGGGTTTCTCCGTGTTGGCCAGGCTGGTCTTGAACTACTGACCTCAGGTAATCCACCCACCTCAGCCTCTCAAAGTGTTGGGATTACAGGCATTAGCCACCGCGCCCAGCCTATTAGGCATTCAATGAATATTAAACATATACTATGCACCAGTCATGCTATAGGTGCTAAAATACCACAGTGAATAAAACACATAAATAGTGTGCCCTCGGAGTTTACAATCTAGGATAAGATGGGGAGAGAGATAATAAACTAAATAAACAAATCAATATATAATATAAATTTTACCAGTGATGAATGCTATGAAGGAAAATATAGTAAATTGAGGGAATTAAAATCCACAGGGATTACTATTTTAGATGGGGGAAGTGGGGTGGGCTGGAAAGATCTTTCCGAAGAGGTGGAAATGTGAGTGGAAACTGAAATGAAAGAGTAGGCCACGTCAACCCCTTGTGGGGAGAATCCTACAGGCAGAGGAAAGAGCAAGGTCCTTAAGTGGAGCCTAAATTCCTTTCCCTGAACCAAACAGCTAGAAAATTTGCTCAGCATTCTTGTGGAGCTGAGAGGTGAAGGGGTATGCAGAGAGTGGCCTGGAGTGGCATTCAGTGGAAATTCTGCTACTTAGAAATGAGAACTGGGGGAAAAGTTTCTGTCTGTTAGGGAGCATTTTGAATTTTCATCAAGTCTGATAGGAAACAGTTGAAGGAAATGATAGTCACATTTGTATTTTACAAGTGTTGCTGTGGCTGTATTGTGAAGAGAATGTTGAGGACGAGTGTAATAGCAGGGAGAGCAAACAGAAGAAGGCTAGAGACATATGGAAGTGGTTCAGATGAAAAATAAAGGGGTCTTGGATTTGGATGGGAGCAACGAGGAAAGAGGTGTTTGGATTTGGAATCTATTTCAAAGAAAGACACAGTATTTGTTGATAGGTTGGGAGTGAAAAAAGAGAGAAAGAGAAATAAAAGATGTCTGCAAACTTTTTGGCCTAAGCCTCTGGTTGACTGGAGATGGGGAAACCTGGGTGAGGAGAAGATCAGGAAGGGGGTGGTGGAATCAATAATTTGGTTTTGAATATGTTAAGTTTGAGATACTTATAATTAAGCTAAGTGCAGGAGTCATGTGGGCAGTTGGATATATAAACCTGAAGTTCAGAGAAGAGGTTAGAGTCTGGACTACAAATCTGGGACACTGGCCTATAGACAACAGTTACAGTGTGGGACTGGCTTATACCAACTAAGGGTGAGTATCTGAGGTCTGAGGGTTGAGTCATGGGTTGTTCTAGCATTTAGAGGTCAGAAAGAGCATCAATTATGTAATACTATTAATTTTCTAATATACCATAACTAGCCAGTTAAGGAATTTAGAGGAGGATAATTTGTCTTTACAATAAATAAATGCTGTGATCCTTCCTAGTATCTGAATTCCCTAACTCTATGTCCCACCACTTTGATTCAGGTCCAGTAATGTCCTCAATGTCTCATTGAAGTGATTTCCAGCATATTTTTCTGAAAGGGTTAATCAGTTTGTGAATAATAGTTTCTTGGAGTGCCCTCAATCCTACCACAACAGCAAATAGTTTTCTGTCCCCCTCTACTTTAAATGACTAAAACTAATATTTTCAGCTCCTATTTAATCAGTCCAATGTTTCACACTTTGTACTATGACAACATTAACATAACATCCACATCTGTATAACTAGGACTTCACATTTCTCCAAAATTATTTTTTAGATTTATTTTGTAATTTTTCTCATTATTTTAATTTAAATTAATTTTTATTTATTCCAGGCATGTCTCTTTCAAATGTGAGCCTGAACCTAGAAAGAGTAATTTTGAAAAGTCAAATTTAAGACCATTCTTTGTTCAAACAAATGTAAAAAATAAAGAAAGTGAGTCAACAGGTAATGGTTTGTGTAACATATTTAATTCTTTGATTTATTAATGGGTGCTTTATTTATTTTATTATTTACTGATGTGTGTCTTAAAAGTTCTTGATAATTTGATCTCTGTCAAAAGCATTTCCATGAACTATAAAAAAGAACTTACTAAGAAGAAGAGATGTTAAATATCAGAATGGACGATTTATACAATTCACAAAATAGGAATATATTTTTATGTTTATAGTGTTACGTGTTTTTTTCTTCTAGAAAGAAAATCTCTGAGTTTCCTTTCAGCTCAATGCTGAGAATTTCCTTGTTATTGTTTTTTAAAAGTCAAGTATGAACAGCTTGCTTAATAGAAACTTACTTTCAAGTTAGAAATTTTAGGAATCTGGCTAGGTGGGCGCCGTGGCTCACGCCTGTAATCCTAGCACTTTGGGAGGCTGAGGCAGGTGGATTCCCTGAGGTCAGGAGTTCGAGACCAGCCTGGCCAATATGGCGAAACCCCATCTCTATTAAAAATACAAAAATTAGCCAGGTGTGGTGGCACATGCCTGTAATCCCAGCTACTCAGGAGACTAGGCAGAAGAATCACTTGAACCCAGGAGGCAGAGGCTGCAATGAGCTGAGATCGTGCCACTGGACTCTAGCCTGGGCGACAAGAGCGAGACTCCTCAAAATAAAAAGGAAATTATAGGAATCTGTGAGCTAGGAATCAGCATTATCAGTTCTCAGAGAGTTTGAGCGTTTCATGTTGCCTTCGTTTTTCTCTGTCTCTCCATTATCAAACAATCATTCAATTGCATAATTCTCACCAACCTTCTTAACTGAGGTTTCTTGACTCCACATCACCCCATATTGCTTAATTTCCCTATTATGCTTCATAACCTGATTTCTCAAAGGATTTGTTATACACATTGTTATTTTATTTCTCATGATTCACTTTCATAATGTCATATTTCCTTATGTGTCTTATTATCTTTGAATGTGTGCTGGACACTATTTGGAAAATTATTTATAGGAACAATTTGAGAACTAAGGTGATGATACCTTACTCCAGAAAAGATTTTTTTTTTTTTTTTTTTTACTGTTTATGCCAGGTATCTGGAGGCAGTACTTGTCAGAACATACCAAAGCATTCAAGGCTTCACTTCCCCTAAAACATCCAGGTGGCAAGCTTAACTATTCTAGTTCACCCTTTTGGGTCCCAGGTAAAATGAATAGGTGTGGGGTTTTTTTGTGTGGGGGGGAAGGGAAGTGGAGAACATTTAAATATCAAAACTTTGGACCTTTGGTCAGCTTTTTGTTTTTTTCTGTCTCAAGCCATGAAGCTTCCAAAACTTGATCTTCCTTTCACATCACAAATACTCTCAGGGAAAAAGTGGCTTGGCATGTTGGGCTTCCTTATCTGAGTTCTTATCTTCTCCTAAATTTAAGACCAGGGGTCCCTTATCATCTTTTAAGTCAATGATTCTCTTTAGACTGTAAAAAATATTCCATCTAGGCTTTTAAGATGTTTTCAGCAGAAGGGCTAGTACTCATTACCTGGCCTTCCATAATGGTAGCAAAAATCTCTAATCCATTTTCTTTCCTTAAATCATATACTGATCTTTGTAGGCTGATCCTGATTAAAGCCTCTTCAGTGGATTCTCACTGTACTTAGTATGAAACTTGTACTCCTTACAAAGACCTGGCCAGGCACAGTGGCTCATGGCTGTAATCCCAGCACTTTGAGAGGCCAAGGCAAGTGGATCACTTGAGGTCAAGAGTTTGAGACCAGCCTGACCAACATGGTGAAACCCTGTCTGTACTAAAAATACAAAATACAAAATTAGCTGAGTGTGGTAGTACACACCTGTCATCCCAGCTACTTGAGAGGCTGAGGCAACTGCCAGATTGCCTGAGAGGAATATATATTTTCCCCTCTGCCTAGACACACTGATACTGTACTTATGCAGCTTACAGTTCATTTGCATATTTTGGTTAAATGTCATCTGCTCAGAGAGGCCTCCTCTGACTACCCTATCAACAATATAACTCTTTTATGGTTCTTCCTCACCAAAGTGTGTTTATTTCTGTTACAGAATAAATTTCAATTATTCACCCCTTGGTTTTTTGTTTTTTTGGTGGTTTTCTTTTTCTGACACAGTCTCACTCTGTTGTCCAGGCTGGAATGCAGTGGTGTGATCACGGCTCACTGCAGCTTCGACCTCCCTGGGCTCAGTAATCCTTCCACCTCAGCCTCTTGAGTAGCTGAGACTACAGGCACACCACCACACTCAGCTAATTTTTGTACTTTTTTTTTAGAGACAGGGTTTCACCACGTTGCCCAGGCTAGTCTCAAACTCCTGGGCTCCAGTGATCCACCTGGCCTGGCCTCCCAAAATGCTGGCGTTATAGGTGTAAGCCACTGCACCAGTCCAATGTCTTGTTTTTTTGTTGTTGTTGTTGTTTATTTTCCATATTAGCCACTAAAATGTATGCATCATTGGGCAGGAGTCACAATTCCAGAGTCCATCAGTGTCTGGAATATAGTAGTTTATCAACAAATAACTATTGATTTAATGACTACCAGACTCCATATTAAATTTGCTACATCTATTATCTCATTTAACTCTGAAAGTATTTCTATAAGTGCTATTGTTTCCAGTTAACAAATGAGGAAAGTAAGACTCATAGATGTTAAGTAACTTTCCTATGGCTATGGCTATGTAACTCACACAAAAAGGTGCAATTTGGACCCAGGCTATCTAAGTCCAAAGTCTGTATGCCTGACCCCTGCACCATACTGACTTTAAGAATATCCATTGGATGATAATTCAGATTAACAAAACTCATAACTGAATATGAGAGAAGGGCAGGCAGAAGGGACTATTTCTATTTCTCTTTTCAAAGGAATTAACCAAAATATTTTTTGAATAACACATATGATTTTATTTTATTTAGAAATCCATCATTTTCCAAGACAATATAGCTTTATTGTATAATAGTAAATAATTGAAAGTTATAGTCTGTTAATAGAAATTCACTTTTAGGGCAAATTATTCTAAAATAGATTTAGCTCTAACCATGTACAAGCAATGCATATGTAAGTAAATAAAATTATTCATTTACATTTCTTAAAAGTTTACTGCAGTGGAGAAAATGGTTGATTGGGTTTAATTAGAGGTAACTTAATAGCATGGAAATACTTATGTTTGTTTCTTTAGAGCCAGTAGAAGAACATCTAAAATCAAGATCTATTAGACCCTATCTTTATCTTAAGAATACAACTGAGGTAGGTGTAATTTGTATACTCTATAATTACTTAATAGAAATTCAAATTAGTCCTAATAATTTTATATATGCTCCTACAAATCCAAAATTCAAGTGAATTTTAGGATTCAAAATGATAACATGTTAAAGTTATTTCATCTCTGATAATATGTCAAATTTTATGTATGGCGACAGTAGAGAAGGTAATATATTCTTTGTTGGAGGTATTTCAATACAGTAGAGATTATTGAACATGGTAAGGACTAGCACTTACAAAGTCAGTTAAGACAGAGCATCATAAAAAACATACATGTATAACTTAAACATTCAAATTTATCAAATAAAATATATATCAATTTGTTAATCTTTTAATGTGTAACCAAGACCTTTTTTTGAGCATGCTATGTATGGTGGTTCATCAAATTACATAATTGCAATAGCAACTACCACAAACAGGTTTGGAACCAACACTATTGACTCCTGATAATCACTTAAGCAGAAGTGATTATGCTGGGCAGGCTGAAGAGTGACTAGTCCTGAGCATTCAATGTGCCTTGGACATCATTCAGTAGTTTTTATATAGGGAACTATAGAGATAAATTAAATCAGAGAATTAGCAAGGGAAAATCACTTTAGAGAGTCTCTTAGGTATTAATTTTTGTATTATATATATATTATAAATATATAAAGAAATATGGAGAAATACAGACTTAGGGCCATAATTAATAACATATTTTTGTTGCATATTCCCACATTTTATAATTTAAAAAATATTAAAAGGATTATCAGTTTTATCTTCATCTACATGGTTTATTTAATTTCGTGTTTTATTTAGGTTCATGGTTAATAAAAGTCTCCCAAGATGTATATTACAACATAACATCACAATCAGGTTACTCATCATAATACATTTGCTAGCATCTTATGTAAAAATTGTAAAATTTGAGTTTTTTAAAAATAAAAATATACATGTGATATTTTAAATGCAAATAGTAGAGAAACACTAATAAGAACACACACCCCTTTCATTCTCTGCTTCCTCTTCTAATTTCCTCTTCTCAGAGGCAACCAAGTTTAACCTTTTTGGGTTTCAGTACCTTATAAGATTAACTCCATATTTCTAAAGAATGAGTTTCTGCTGCTGATTTTAATTTATTAACTTTAAACATTGTCTACTGAAAATCAATAACAAAGATTGTTTATACCACTCTGCATCCTGCCACTCCCCATTTTCCTCTTCTGGATCTTTGATAGTTACTTTTTTCGTTTCTTCTATTGTTAATTTTTGCAACTTGAAATAATATATCTAACATTTTCCCATCATTTTTAATCACTAACTCCTGATTCCCCTTTATATACAATGAAGATCTTAACAGTTTTATCCTGTCTTCCAACTGTCTTCCACACTTCTTCCCTAGGTCAAGTATATATTTACTTTTACATTTTTTAGGTCAACTATTATATTCAGCTTTGAACTCTGATTAAGCCTTTATGTTTTGTTTGTAGGTTAATTCTAAAACTCAAAATACTATTAACAGCATTTATATTATTATGTTATAAATAATCATTTCATTTACATTATAGTAATATCTCTGCAATAATCATTACCGAACAAAGTAATGTGCTTGGATTACCTTGCTTCTCAGTGGGTACAATTTAACAAAAATGGACTCTTTTCTCTATCTATTACTAAAAAAATGCCATGTTTTGGTTTCCCTCATACTTAGACCTTAACTGTCTAGTACACTTTTATGTTTTTCTTGGAATTTCTAATGGCCTTTCTTTTTTCCTCTGGGAAATGATGATAATAATATCAAACACGTAATTGCATATGTGCCTCAAACACTATTCAAAGAAAAATTACATCCTTAACAACCCAGTGACGTAAATACTATCCTGAGAAAAAAGAAGCACAAGGAAGATAAGCAACTTGCCTGGGATCAAATAGTATATGACAGAACCAGGAAGAACTCAGCAGTTTGATTCATACTCATTGTCACTGAGATCTGCAGCCTTCAAAAAAGAAGCATGTAACTTTCTTATATGTGAAAATGATCAAGTTTTTTACTCATTCTTTCTATTGTGTGGAATTCATTCCAATTTCTTGGAGAAATTGTTCATGAAGCCCAGTGACTTCTTGTTCTAAATTTGACCTGTTACCTATAAGCCTACTTTTACGTTGTCATTCCATTCCTTGGCTCAGTTCCTCAGATTCTAGTATCCCATGTCTTCTTACTCTTTTTTTTTTTTTTTTGAGATGGAGTCTTGCTCTGTCACCCAGGCTGGAGTGCAGTGGTGCAATCTCGGCTCACTGCAAGCTCTGCCTCCCAGGTTCACGCCATTCTCCTGGGACTACAGGCGTCTGCCACCACGCCTGGCTAATTTTTGTATTTTTAGTAGAGATGGGGTTTCACTGTCCTAGCCAGGATGGTCTCAATCTGCTGACCTTGTGATCTGCCCGCCTCGGCCTTTCAAAGTTCTGGGATTACAGGCTTGAGCCACCATGCCCGGCCTTCATATTTCTTTTTGGATTTCATCTTTATTTTCCTAGAATATATTTTATTTATTTTTAAAATTTTATGTCCATAGTTTTGGGGTAACAGGTGGCTTTTGGTTACATGGATAAGTCCTTTAGTGGTGATTTCTGAGATTTTGGTGCACTGATCACCTGAGCTGTGTACACTGTACCCAGTGTGTAGTCTTTTATCCCTCATCCCCCTCCCACCCTTCCCCCAAGTCCCCACAGTCCATTGTATCATTCTTACGTCTTTGCCTCCTCATAGCTTAGCTCCCACTTGTAAGTGAGAACATATGATATTTGGTTTTCTATTCCTGAGTTACTTCACTTAGAATAATGATCTCTAACTCCATCCAGGTTGCTGCAAATGCTATTATTTCATTCTTTTTTATGACTGGGTAGCATTCCATGGTATATAAATATATTGCATGTTCTTTATCCACTTGTTGGTTGTTGGTTGACAGGCATTTAAGTTAGTTCCATATTTTTGCAGTTGCAAATTGTGCTGCTATAAACATGCATGTGCAAGTGTCTTTTTCATATGACGACTCCTTTCCTCTAGGTATATACCCAGTACTGTGGTTTTTGCTGGATCAAATAGTAGCTTTACTTTTAATTCTTTTTTTTTTTTTTTTTTTTTGAGACAGAGTCTTGCTCTGTTGCCCAGGCTGGAGTGCAGTGGTGCGATCTCGGCTCACTGCAAGCTCCACCTCCTGGGTTCAGGCCATTCTCCTGCCTCAGCCTCCCGAGTAGCTGGGAATACAGGCATCAGCCACCATGCCTGGCTAATTTTTCTGTATTTTTAGTAGAGATGAGGTTTCACCGTGTTAGCCAGGATGGTCTCAATCTCCCGACCTCGTGATCTGGCCCCCTTGGCCTCCCAAAGTGCTGGGATTACAGGCGTGAGCCACTGCGCCCAACCTACTTTTAATTCTTTAAGGTATTTTCATACTGTTTGCCATAGTGGTTATACTAGTTTACATTCCCACCAACAGTGTAAAAGTGTTCCCTTTTTACCACATCCATGCCAAGATCTATTTTTTTTTTAATTTTTAAATTATGGCCATTCTTTCAGGAATAAGGCAGTATCTCATTGTGGTTTTAATTTGCATTTCCCTGATAAGCAGTGGTGTTGAGCATTTTTTCATTTGTATATCTTATTTTGAAAATTATCTATTCATATCCTTTGCCCACTTTTTGATGGGATTGTTTGTTGGTTTTTGTTGTTTGTTTGTTTTTTTGAGACAGAGTCTCGCTCCATCACCCAGGCTGGAGTGCAGTGGCACAATCTCTGCTCACTGCAACCTCCACCTTCTGGGTTCAAGTGATTCTCCTCCTTCAGCTTCCTGAGTAGCTCGGACTACAGGTATGCACCAGCATGCCCAGCTAATTTTTGTATTTTTAGTAGAGATGGGGTTTCACCATGTTGGCTAGGCTGGTCTTGAACTCCTGACCTCAGGTGATCTGCCCACCTCAGCCTCCCAAAGTGCTGGGATTACAAGCATGAGCCACTACATCCAGCCTGGAATTGTATTTTCTTGCTGATATGTTTGAGTTCCTCGTAATTTCTGGATATTATTGTTGGATGTATAGATTGCAAAGATTTTCTCCCCATCTATGGGTTGTCTGTTTGCTGATTATTTCTTCCACTGTGAAGAAGCTTTTTAGTTTAATTAGGTCCCATCTATTTTCATTTCTGTTGCATTTGCTTTTGGATTTTTGGTCATTAACTCTGCCTAAGCCAATGTCTAGAAGAGTTTTTCGGATGTTATCTTCTAAAATTTTAATGGTTTCAGGTCTTATATTTAAGTCTTTGAGCTGGGCATGGTGGCTCATCCCTGTAAACCCAATACTTTGGGAGGCAGAGGCAGGCAGATCACTTGAGGCCGGGACTTTGAGAGCAGCCTGGCCAATATGGCAAAAACCCCCATCTCTACCAAAAATACAAAAATTAGCCAGGCATGGTGGTGTGTGCCTGTAAGCTCAGCTACTTGGGCGGCTGAGGTGCAAGAATAACTTGAATCCAAGAGGCAGAACTTGCAGTGAACCAAGTTTGCACCATTGCACTCCAGCCTAGGCAACAGAGCAAGACTCTGTCTCAAGAAAAAGAGAAAGATTTAAGCCTTTGACTTATCTTGAGTTGGTTTTTTTATAAGGTGAGAGGTGAGGATCCAGTTTTATTTTTCTACATGTGGCCTGCCAATTATCCCTGCACCATTTGTTGAATAGGGTGTCCTTTCCCTACTTTATGTTTTTGTTTGATTTGTCAAAGATCAGTTGGCTGTAAGTATTTGGCTTTATTTCTGGGTTCTTTATTCTGTTCCATTGGTCTACATATCTATTTTTATACCAGTACCATGCTGTTTTGGTAACTATAGCCTTGTGGCAGAGTTTGAAGTAAGGTAATGTTCTTTTTGCTTAGTCTTTCTTTGGCTATGCAGGCTCTTTTTTGTTTCCGTACGAATTTTAGGATTTTTTTTTCTAGTTCTGTGAAGAATGATGGTGGTATTTTTATGGGAATTGCATTGAATCTGTAGATTGCTTTTGGCAGTATGGTCATTTTCACAATATTGATTCTACCCATTCATGAGTATGGGATGTGTTTCCATTTGTTTGTGTCATCTGTGATTTATTTCAGCACTGTTTTGTAGTTTTCCTTGTAGAGATCTTTTACCTCCTTGTTTAGGTATATTTATACATTTTTATTTTATTTTTCTGAAACTGTTACAGAAGGGATTGTGTTCTTGATTTGATTCTCAGCTTGGTTGTTGGTGTATAGCAGTTCTACTGATTTGTTTACATTGATTGTGTATCTTGAAGCTTTACCGAATTCATTTATCAAATCTAGGAGATTTTTGGGTGAGTCTTTAGGGTTTTCTAGGTATACAATCATATCAGCAAACAGCGACAGTTTGACTTCCTCCTTACTGATTTATTTTTTCTTTTTTTCTGTTTTTTGAGACAGAGTCTCACTCTGTCTCCCAGGCTGGAGTGCAGAGGCACGATCTCCGCTCACTGCAAGCTCCGCCTCCCAGGTTCACGCCATTCTCCTGCCTCAGCCTCCCGAAGTAGCTGGGACCACAGGCGCCTGCCACCATGCCCAGATAATTTTTTGTATTTTTAGTAGAGATGGGATTTCACCATGTTAGCCAAGATGGTCTCAATCTCCTGACCTCATGATCCACCTGCCTCGGCCTCCCAAAGTGCTGGGATTACAGGTGTGAGCCACCACGCCTGGTTCCTTTTTTTTTTTTTTTTTTTGAGACAGAGTCTCGCTCTGTCACCCAGGCTGGAATGCAGTGGTGTGATCTCGGCTTACTGCAACCTCCACCTCCCAGGTTCAAGTGATTCTCCTGCCTCAGCCTCCTGAGTAACTGAGATTAGAGGCCTGCGCCACCATGCCTGGCTAATTTTCTTATTTTTAGTCGAGACGGGATTTGCAGATGTTGGCCAGGCTAATCTCGAACTCCTGACCTCAGGTTTTCTGCCTGCCTCAGCCTCCCAAAGTGCTGGGATTACAGGTGTGAGCCACCATGCCCAGTCCTCTTTACCGATTTAAAGGCCCTTTATTTCTTTCTCTTGTCTGATTGCTCTGGCCAGGACTTCTAGTACTGTGTGAATAGAAGTGGTGAAAGTGGGCATCATTGTTTTGTTCCAGTTCTCAGGGGGAATACTTTCAACTTTTCCCCATTCAGAATAACGATGGCTATGGATTTGTCATAGATTGCTTTTATTACCTTGAGATATGTCCCTTCCATGCCAATTTTGCTGAGGGTTTTAATCATAAAGCGGTGCTGGATTTCATCAAATGCTTTTTCTGCATCTATTGAGATGATCATATAATTTTTTATTTTAATTCTGTTTATGTGATGTATCACATCTATTGACTTGGATATTCTAAACCATCCCTGCAGCCCTGGTATGAAACTTACCTGATCATGCTAGATTATCTTTTTGATATGCTGTTGGACTCAGTTAGCTAATATTTTGTTGAGGATTTTTGCATCTATGTTCATCAGGGATATTGGTCTGTAGTTTCCTTTTTCTGTTATGTCCTTTCCTCGTTTTGGTATTAGGGTGATACTGGCTTCATAGAATGATTTAGGGAGGGTTCCCTCTTTCTCTATCTTTTGAAATAGTTTCAGTAAGATTGGTACCAGTTCGTCTTTGAATGTCTGATAGAATTGAGTTGTGAATCTGTCTGGTCCTGGACTTTTTTTGTTGGCAATTTTTTTTATCACTGTTTCAATCTCACTACTTGCTATTGGTCTGTTCAGAGTTTGTTTCTTCTTGATTTAATCTGGAAGGGTTATATATTTCTAGGAATTTATCCATCTCCTCTAGATTTTCTAGTTTGGATGCATAAAGGTATTCATAGTAGCCTTGAATAATCTTTTGTATTTCTGTGGTATCTGTCGTTTCATTTCCTATTGAGCATATTTGGATATTCTCTCTTCTTTTCTTGGATAATCTCACTAATGGTCTATCAATTTTGTTTATCTTTTCAAATAAACAGCTTTTCATTTCATTTATGTTTTGTATTCTTTATTTCTTTCAATTTCATTTAGTTCTGCTGTGATCTTTGTTATTTCTTTTCTTCTGCTGGTTTTGGATTTGGTTCATTCTTGTTTCTCTAGTTCCTTGAGATGTGACCTTAGGTTGTCTATTTGTGCTCTTTCAGACTTTTGGATATAGGCATTTAATGCTATAAACTTTCCTCTTAGCATCATTTTTGCAGTATTCTGGAAGTTTTGATAAGTTGTGTCACTATTATCATTGAGTTCAAAGAATTTATTTCCATCTTGATTTCATTGTTGACCCAAGGATCATTCAAGAGCTGATTATTTAATTTCTATGTATTTGTATGATTTTGAGGGTTCTTTTTGGAGTTAATTTCCAGTTTTATTCCACTTTGGTCTGAGAGGATACTTGATATAATTTCAATTTTCTTAAATTTACTGAGACTTGTTTTGTGGCCTATTATATGGTTTATCATGGAGAATGTTCCATGTGCTGATGAAAAGAATGTATATTCTGCAGCTGTTGGATAGAATGCTCTGTAAATATCTGTTACGTCCATTTGTTCTACGGTACAGTTTAAGTCCATTGTTTCTTTGTTGAATTTCTGTCTTGATGACCTGTCTATTCGTGTCAGTGGAGTGTTGAAGTACCCCACTATTATTGTGTTGGTGTCTATCTCATTTCTTAAATCTAGTAGTAATTGTTAATTTGGGAGCATCAATGTTAGGTGCATATTTATTTAGGATTGTGATATCTTCCTGTTGGACTAATCCTTTTGTCATTATATAATGTCCCTCTTTGTCTTTGTTAACTGTTGTTGCTTTAAAGTCTGTTTTGTCTGATATAAGAATGGCTACTCCTGCTTGCTTGCTTTTGGTGTCCGTTTGCATGGAATATCTATGTCCAACCCTTTACCTTAAGTTTACATGAGCCCTTATGCACGATGTGAGTCTCTTGAAGATGACAGATACTTGGTTAGTGGATTTTTATCCATTCCACCATTCTGTATCTTTTAAGTGAAGCATTTAGGCCATTTACATTCACTGTTAGTATTGAAATGTGAGGTAATTTTCAATTCATCATGCTAGTTTGTTGCCTAAATACCTTGTTTTTTAAAATTGTGTTATTTTTTAAATCATGTTATTCTTTTATAGGCCCTTTGAGATTTATGCTTTAAGGAGGTTCTATTTTGGTGTATTTTGAGGTTTTGTTTAAAGATTTAGAACTTATTTTAGCATTTCTTGTAGTGCTGCATTGGTAATGGTAAATTCTTTCAGCATTTGTTTGTCTGAAAAAGACTATTTCTCCTTCATTTATGAAACTTAGTTTTGCTGGGTACAAAATTCTTTGCTGGCAATTCTTCTGTTTTAGGAGACTAAAGATAGAACTCCAATCCCTTCTGGCTTGTAAGATTTCTGCTGAGAAATCTGCTGTTAATCTGATAGGTTTTCCCTTATACATTACCTGATGCTTTTATTTCACAACTCTTAAGATTCTTTCCTTTGCCTTGACTTTAGATAACTTGATGACTATGTGCCTAGGTAATGATCTTTTTGTGATTAATTTCCCAGGGGTTCTTTGAACTTCTTGTATTTGGCTGTCTAGGTTTCTAGCAAGGCCATGGAAGTTTTCTTCAATTATTCCCTCAAATAAGTTTTCCAAACTCTTAGATTTCTCTTTTTCCTCAGGAACACCATTTATTTTTAGGTTTGGCCATTTAACATAATCCAACATTTTTTGAGCTTTGTTCATTTTTAAAATTATTTCTCCTTTGTCTGTGTCTGGTTGGGTTAATTCAAAAGCTTTGTCTTCAAGCTCTGAAGTTCTAATTAGAAGTTCTTTCTTCTAGTCTATCGTAGAAACTTTCCAGTGCATTTTGGATTTCTCTAAGTGTGTCTTTCATTTCCAGAAGTTGTGATTGTTTTTTATTTATGATATTTATTTCTCAGGAGAATTTTTCATCTATATCTTGTTTTTTTAAATATCTTTAAGTCAGTTTTCACCCTTCTCTGGTATCTCCTTAAGTAGCTTAATAATCATTTAATAATCAGTGGTCTTTTGGGGGTGTAATAGACCTTGTTTTGTTGTATTTTCAGAATTAATTTTGATTCCTTCTCATTTGGGTATTTTCAGTGGAAAAATCTGGAACTCAAGGACTGCTCTTCAGATTCTTTTGTCCCATGGGGTGATCCCTTGATGCAGTGCTCTCCCCTTTCCTCGAGGGATAGGGCTTCCTAAGAGGCAGACTACAGTGATTATTATTGCTCTTCTTGGTCTAGCCACCCAGCAGGGCTACAAGGCTCCAGGCTGGTGCTGGGGAATGTCTGCAAAGAGAACTCTTTGCAGAGTGAAGTAGACTCTGTGAGAATCCTTGGTGGTAGATATGTTTCCTGTGGTGGCTTTCTCAAATGCTGGTTATACCAGCATTGAAGTTGTCATGTGGGCAGACTCAGAACCTCTGGTTAGCCAGGATGTTGCAGGCAGTGGTATTAGCTATCATTTTGTCTTTCCTGGGAGCAGAGTTTTTCTGTCATGAGTTTCTGTAATGGCCTGAGTTGGTTGGTCTTCAGCCAAGAGGTGGTGCTTTCAAGAGATCCCCAGCTGAGGCAGTAGTAGATAAAAGCTTGTCCTAAGTTAGCCAGGGTAAGTGTTTCAGTTTCCCAAGCAACGGGTAGGGCTATAAAGCTCCCAAGAGTTTATGCCTCTTGTGTTTGTCTATCAGGGCAGGTAGAGAAATATCATCAGGTTGGGGCAGGGTTAGGCAGGTCTGAGCTCAGATTCTCCTTGGGGGTGTAATAGACCTTGTTTTGTCATATTATCAGAATTACTTTTATGATTCCTTCTCATTTGGGTAGACTATTTCAGTGGAAAAATCTGGAACACAAAGACTGCTGTTCAGATTCTTTTGTCCCATGGGGTGATCCTTTGATGTGGTGCTCACATCCCCCACAGTGGCGATGGCAAGCCCTGCCCACTATAGGGGATTGGGGATGTGGGGGATGATTCTCAGGCCAGTGGGGTTATGTTTCAGAGGAGACTATAGCTGCCTCTGCTGTGCCATATAGTTTACCAGGGAAGTGGGGGATAGTTGGTAGTGAAAGGCTTCACCCAGCTTCCACCCTGTTGGTGAGGCAGGTCTTGTTCCTGCAGCGCCTCATGAATAGCACCAAGTTTAGTCCAGGCAGCCTGTGCACAGAACTCAGAACTTGCCCCAGGCTGTAAGCTTCTCTTTCAGGCCTTGCCCTTCCCCATCTGCCTACAATGTCAGTAGCAACTCCTGTGTTCATATTTGCAGCAATTCCTGTTCATTCCCTGGATTCTGCTCAAAAAAGTTCATGCCCAGTTGAAATTTTTACAAAACTCACTTGGAGGGTTCTTTCATCCTATGACCTTCCTTAATTCCACTGGCTGCCTTCCCCCAAGGGACGCTGTGAGATATAGTCAGGGATGGCTGTCCTGGGCTCAAACTGCAGACTGGGAGTGCCTCCCAGGCACTGGGAGGCTCTTCTCACTGCTGCTTATATTTTTATATTTATATTGTGAGTGATTCCCTAAATCCATTTGAGCTCTAGGTAAGGTTAAATCCTTCTCCCATGTTCTAGATTTTCAGATTCCCCACTGAGGATGTGTGTTTGGAGGCAGGTGTCCCCCTCCCACACACACTTTGGAAACTCACAGTTTTTCACCTGTCTAGTGGAATTTTCAGTGGAATGCCACTTCTTTCAAAGGATCTTTGAATTTCTTTGGTTTTCCTGGTACATTCCTGTGGTGGTGTGTCCAGAGTTGGTTCCTTCCAGTGGATTCTTGGTCTCACTGACTTCAAGAATGAAGCCACGGACCCTCACGCTAAGTGTTACAGCTCTTAAAGGTGTCACGGACCCAAAGAGTGAGCAGCAACGAGATTTATTGTGAAGAGCAAAAGAACAAAGCTTCCACAGTGTGGAAGGGGACCCAAGTGGGTTGCCGCTGCTGGCTGGAGTGGCTGGCTTTTATTCCCTTATTTGTCCCTGCCCACGTCCTGCTGATTGGTCCATTTTACAGAGTGCTGATTGGTGCATTTACAATCCTTTAGCCAGACACAGAGTGCTGATTGGTGCATTTTTACAGAGTGCCGATTGGTGCATTTACAATCCTTTATCTAGACACAGAGCGCTGATTGTTGTGTTTTTACTGAGTGCTGATTGGTGCATTTACAATCCTTTAGCTAGGCACAGAGCACTGATTGGTGAGTTTACAATCCTCTAGCTAGACAGAAAAGTTCTCCAACTCCCCACTTGACCCAGGAGATCCAGCTGGCTTCACCTCTAAATCCCCCCTCTAAACAGGACACCTCAACTGCTGTTGGGAATTGGGTGATGACTGCCTTAGCTACTTCCTGCTGGATAGAGGCAAAGAAGGGGCCCTGCAGTTGTAGTGTCCTCCAGAGGGGAACACTTTAGGCCAAAGGGCCAGCAGGTTTGCCCAGGGGTCCTCAGTAGAAGTTGTTAGTAGAGCTCATTTGGAGTTCCATTTGTAAGACCATCTGTAGCTTGATGGCCTCCATCCTGGAGGAAACAAATTTGACAAGGAGGTTAAAAATACAGGGCCCGAAGGCGAGTAAAAGCAAGATGGCTGTCATGGGACTTAGAAAGGGGAGAAGCCTTGTGGCCCAACTCCAGAGGTTGGTATAAGAGTTTGAAAGGCATTGTCTGATTTCAGAAGCCTTTTCCTATAAATGCCAGGTGGCATCTTGTGCTATCCCTAACAGGTTAGTGTAAAAACACTTTTCCCCTAAGAAGGTGCAGAGTCATCCTTTCTCGGCAGTGAGGAGGTCTAGGCCTCAGCGATTTTGGAGAGTCACTGCTACCAAAGAGTCCATTTGGGATTGTAGAGTAAGGATAGATTTCATTATTTCTTGCAAACTTCTGAGAAATCTTTTGAGAGTGTGTGGTAGTAGGATAATGAAGCAGATAAACCTGCTATTCCAGTTTCTGTAGCAGTGGCCATTCCTAACCCTATAAGGAAGGGTATTAGTTGCATGGCCCTGCACTGACAGACTTGATCTTTGAGGGGCACTGATAGAGTCTGATTTCCACAAGATTAGAAGTTAGGATAATACATGTTACACTGTTGACGTTTAGCAAACTTTACTTTTGTTGAAAACCTTGTAAGTTTGGGATTTTAATTATTCTTTGCTACTAATAAGACCTCGTTCAGTCCATATTAACTTAGAATTGGTATAGATGGCTCCTTCCTGATTCTGTAAGTACTTTAAGGTTCGGCTGAGTGCAAACAGCTCGCAAGTTTGAGCAGACCAATTATTAGGCAATTTTCCTAACTCTCTTTCTACAAGAGTTTCCTTATCACTTACTGAATACCCATTATGTCTTTTTCCCTTAATAGCCAGGGAGGAACCATGTATCTCCTTGTCCTGAAGGGAGTTCTTCCTAGATATGGTCAGACCTTTGTATGGTAATTAATTAAGATTTAGATCCCCTGTTAGGAAACCAGCGGGTTAAGGATTTTTGATAGGAAGGCTAAGGATTATCAGTGGCCTCAGTGCTTTTGGGCTATGTCCTTGTTTACACTGACGACAAGGTGGTATTGGAGTGTTATAGGGTCACAGAGAAGACCTTCAATTATCAACTATAGGTTTTAAATTTACCCTGGCTTTTAAAGGAATAGGGTACACTGTTTTTTCTTTACTACTTGTCTCTCTCTTTCTTTCTTTCCTTCTCTCTTTGACTTTCTCTCTCTTTCTTTCTCTTTGATTTTCTGTCTCTTTCTCTTTTTCTCTGCTGGCCTTTCCTTGCCTCTGCCAGCCACTTGTTGATGGCTTCAGCAGTGTAAGACTGCCACTTCCTTGGGTTTTTGCACGGCATGCAATAACTCCATGATTTCTTTGTGGTATTTAATGGGCGTTTCCCCAGAGGTTAGGAACTCCTTTCTTTCCATGTTGAAGCATGGCCATGTAGGATTAGATAAGCATACTTGCTATCTGTATACACATTTATTCTTTTTCCCTTTGCCATTTCTAAGGCTCAGGTAAGTGCCACTATTTCTGCTAACTGGGTGCTGGTCCCTGGGGAAAGAGGCTTACTTTCAGGTACTGTTACATCACAAACTATGGCATAACCTGCCCTTCATATCCCATTCTCCACAAATGAACTTCCCTCAGTATATAGGTTAGGGTCAGGATTAGCTAAGGGGACTTCTAAGAGATCCTCTTGGGGGACATAAGTCTGGACTATAATTTGTTCGCAGTCATGTTTGATTGGTTCCCCATCCTCTGGGAGAAAATTGGCAGGGTTGAGGACCGCATACATGCATATTTGAAGCACTGGTCCCTCAAGGAGTAGCACCTGGTATCTAAGCAGGTGGTTGTCTGATAGCCATAAACTTCCTTTGGCACCTAGTAGGTCATTTAATTCATGAGTGGTCCAGACAGTGAGATCCTTTCCTTGTATTATTTTGATAACCTCTGACACTAAGACGGCCACTGCCACAACTACCCATAAACCGTGGGCCAGCCTTTTGCTACTACATCAATTTCCTTACTTAGGTGTGCCACTGGTTGTGGGGTTGTCCCATGAATCTAAGTAAGGACTCCAAGAGCTATTCCTGCTCTCTCTGTGACATATAAAGAGAAATTTTGTCCTATGGGAAGGCTTAAGCCTGGAGTTTGTACTAGGGCCTCCTTTAAGGTTTTGAAGGCTGTTTCTGCCTCTGGTTCCCATTCTACTAGATGAGTATTTGCCCTCTGGGTCTCCTTGATTAGAGTATAGAGGGGCCTGTCTATCTCGCTTTATCCGGGGATCCATAGTCAGCAAAAGCCGGTGATTCCAAAGAACACCCACAACTGTTTTAATGTCTTACATGAGGATAAGCCAGTATAGGCTGTATTCATTCCTTGCTGAGGGCCCTGGTTCCTCTGGCTAAGATTAGGCCTAGATATTTGACTTGTAGGCAGATCTGGGCCTTTGATTTAGATGGCTTGTACCCTTGATTAGCTAGAAAATTCAAGAGATCTAGAGTAGCCTGCTGGCATGAGGCTTCCAAACTGGTAGCCAAAAGTAAATCATCCACATACTGAAGGACAAGAGTACCTGGACTTGAGAAGTGGCCTAGATCTTGGGCCAGTGCCTGACCAAACAGATGAGGGCTATCCCTAAACCTTTGGGGCAAGACTGTCCACGTAAGTTGGGACATGTGGTCTGTGGGATTCTCAAAGGCAAAGGGAAACTGGGAGTCAGAGTGCAGGGGAATGCAGAAGAAAGCATCCTTGAGGTCCAGAACAGTGAACAATTCTGCTTCCTCTGGTATTTGAGAAAGCAGGGTATGGGGGTTTGGTACAACTGGATATAGAGGAATTACTGCCTCATTGATGAGTCTAAGATCTTGCACTAATCTGCACTGACCAATCGGTTTTTGTACTCCTAGAATTGGGGTGCTGCAGGGACTGCTGCATTTTCTTACTAAGCCTTGAGCTTTTAAATGTCTAACAATATCCTGTAACTGTTTATGGCTTCAGGCCTTAAAGGATATTGCCTTTGATAAGGAAAAGTGATGGGGTCTTTTAACCTGATTTGGATTGGGCAGGCATTTTTTGCCCTTCTGAATTGACCTACCAATGCCCAGACTTCAGGGTTATTCCTTCCTCAAGCAGGGGACAACAAATCCGTAACTTGTTCCCCATATTCATGTAGATAATAGCTCCAGCTTTGGCTAAAAAGTCCCTCCCTAATAAGAGTGTGGGACTTTCAGGCATAACAAGAAAGGCAAGTGAAAAGAGCAAAGTCTCCCAATTACAATGAGGAGGTAGGAGAAATACCTGGTTACAGGCTGTCCCAGGATTCCTTGGATGGTAATGGACCTTGAGGACACCTGTCCGGGACAGGAGATTAACACTGAGAAATCTGTGCCAGCATCTAAGAGGAAGTCAATTTCCTGGCCCTCAATGATTAACTGTACCCGGGGCTCAGTGAAGGTGATGACATGAGCTGGTACTTGCTCCAGGCACCCTCAGTCCTGTTGTTGGATCATCTGGTTGTGGCCCAGAGAACCTTTGTCCTCTGGGGCAGTGCACCTTCCAGTGATTGCCTTGGCATAGTGGACATGGGCGAGGGGACAGCTTGTTTCTTGTTGGAGAATCTTTTTTAAAGTGTCCTTGCAAACCACACTGGTAACAAGCCCTACCAGGTGATTGGCCTGCTCCATTTTCTGTCCTCTATGAACCACCTTTGTTTGTCTGAGGGCCATGATTAAGGCTGTGGCCTTTCTCTGATCTCACTTTTCCATTTTGACCTGTTCCTCCTGGTCCCTATTATAGAACACCAAGGTTGCCAGGTTTAGTAATGCCTCTAGATTTTGTTCAGGGCCCAGGGCTCGCTTTTGGAGCTTTCTCCTGATATCTATGGCTGATTGGGTAATCAACTTATCTTTTAGGATCAATTGACACTTGAGTGAGTCAGGTGACAGGGGAGTATATTTTCTTAAGACCTCTCATAGCCACTCGAGGAAGGCAGAAGGATTTTCTTTCTTTCCCTGAGTTATGGTGGACATCATTTAATAATTCATGGACTTTTTCCTAATTCTCCTTAGTCCTTCTAGAACACAGGTCAGCAGATGTTTGCAACTCCAGTCCATGTGATCTGAGTCAAGGTCCCAGTGGGGATCCATATTGGGGATGGCTTGCTGACTGGTAGGGAATTTGTCTCTTTCTTCAGCTGTCATTCTGTCATTTACTTCACTAAGATACCAGGTATCTCCAAACTCTCAGGCTGGAGCTAAAGCCGCATTCTCTTCATTAAAACCAGGGTTTGATCTAACAATAGCATAACATCTCTCCAAGTGAGATCAAAGATTTGCCCTAGACCCTGTAGGGCATCTATATACCTATCAGGATCATCTGAAAACTTCCCCAAGTCTGCCTTGATCTGCTTTAAATCAGAGAGGCAGAAGGGGACATGTACCTGGGTTGGGCCAAATTCCCCTCCCCCTACAGCTTGAAGGGGACATAACTGATAGCCCAGAGGTTTTTGTGGTCCCTTGGAGATTTCTTTGCTTGTTTCCTTCTGGGCAGGGGAGATTAGAGGAGGCTTATCATTAATAGGAAGGGGAGCTATAGGGAGGCTAGGATATGGAGGTAAGCTGAGAGGTCCTCTTGTGGGATGTAAATTGCAAGCTTTGCATAGTTGTGGATTCTCCTTCAGTGAAAAGAAAGCTTGGACATAAGGTATTTCACTCCATTTGCCCTCCCTCTTACAGAAAAGGTCAAGCTGCAGGATACTATTGTAATTTATACTTCCCTCTGGTGGCCATTTTTCCCCATCAGAGAGAGAATATTGGGGCCAGGCCACAGTGCAGAAAAAAATAAGCTGCTCCTTTTTCAGGGTTTGTGGGTCAAATTGGTCCCAATGGCTTAGGATGCATTTCAAGGGTGAGCCTGTTGATGCCTGAGTGTTTCCCATCTGAAAGAAAAAACTGCCCGTGGTTTTGGTTTCTTTGTTCCCCACCACCCCATGCCACAACAGTCCCTGGACCCTGCAGATCAGAATAGTTGTGCTCACCAATGCAGCAGCAGAAACCTAATTTTCCTCTTAGACCAAAAAGAGGACCAAGGAAGGTCAGATTTAGTGGCCCTTACCAATGCATTCTCGAAAACTTGTTAGAATCCTAAGCATTCTCTTGTTAGTATTGGGAGCTTACCCCTATCCTATAAGGATGTTATGCCCCAAAAATGAAGTGGAGGGCCACACCCTGAGGGAGGGAAGGGATATCAAGGAAGAATGATGCCTTTTGTCCTCATTTCTCATCATATGAATAGGAAGCATATCATTTCTGAAGCTCCCCATATCCTAGCTTCAGAAATAGCTTTTGTTAGGCCTGCTAGTCTGAGGAGAGATCCTAAAGTTCCAGATAGTCCCCCTCAACTGATAGGGCTTTGGGCAAAAATTATGTCTTTCTGAATGGTGAGCCTGGGTGCCTAAGGAAGGGAACAGAGTCCTGAAGTTTATACTAGACATCATTCTTATAGGAGAAACCAGAAAAGGACCAGAGACAGGGAGTGGTTTTTAGAAGCAGGACTAACCTCAGAGAAGAGAGGTGAGAGGAAGTTTGTCTGACAGGCATTAGGACCCAGGAGGCAAGGGTCAGGATAGATAGGATAGATGGGCAAGTCTCGCTTGGGCAACGTGACTTTGAGAGTTACGCTCATGGCTACAGGGTCAACCAACCTTTTGTGGGGACCCTGGAGCTGAATGGCTTTCCTCTCTGTTGGCCCTTGGCTCAGCCCAGAAGTACAGGAAAAGTGGAAGCTGGTTCCAGGCAACCCAACACCCCCATTTAGAAAGCCCTTTCTCAGAAAGCCTGACACCAATGTCTTTAGTCCAGCAGCCACGCTAGTCGCTTTTAACTGGCCGACAGGTGCCGGTGTTTAGCCCTTGAATTCTAAGGAAAAATAGGACTGAATAACAAGCAAAAGAGGTCCGATGGTACTCACCGCTTGGCAATAGTCCCTTTGTGGTCACCAGAATGTGTCCGGAGTTGATTCCTTCTGGTGGGTTCTTGGTCTAGTTGACTTTAGGAATGAAGCTGCAGACCTTTGCAGTGAGTGTTATAGTTCTTAAAGGTGGCATGGAACCAAAGAGTGAGCAGAAGCAAGATTTATTGTGAAGAGCGAAAACACAAAGCTTCCACAGCATGGAAGGGGACCCAAGCAGGTTTGCAGCTGCTGGCTGGGGTGGTCAGCTTTTATTCCCTTATTTGTCCCCACCCACATCCTGCTAATTGGTCCATTTTACAGAGCGCTGATTGGTTTTGCAGAGTGCTGATTGGTCCATTTTACAGAGTGCTGATTGGTGCATTTACACTCCTTTAGCTAGACACAGAGCGCTGATTGGTGCATTTTTACAGAGTGCTGATTTGTGCATTTACAATCCTTTAGCTAGACACAGAGTGCTGATTGGTGCATTTACAATCCTCTAGCTAGACAGAAAAGTTATCCAAGTCCCCACTTGACCCAGTAAGTCTAGCTGGCTTCACCTCTCAGTGGTTCTTGAAGCAAAAGTGGGTGGTGTGTCTCCACATGCTATTCTGTCCATCCAAGTGGAAGCTGCACATTAGCCATGTCTCCTGTCTGCCATCTTCTCTATTTTCTTCCTAGAATATATCTTCAAGAAACGTCTCTAGAAATGTTGCATGGATATTTGAGAGTGTATTTATTTTTCCAATATACTTGATTGATAGTTTGGCTGTGTAGAATTAGAGGTACAAAATCATTTTTTTCTAGCCTTTGAAGACATTGTTCTACTGTCCTATATAATTTTGTGTTGCTATGAAAATTTCTCGAACTTTATGACATTATTTTTTCTGGAAACTTTTTAGAAACTTTATCAACATTGTGCTGAAATGTATCAAGGCAGCCTGGCCAATATGGCAAAATCCCATCTCTACTAAAAATATAAAAATACAAAAAAAATTAGCTCGGTGTGGTGGCACACATCTGTAATCTCAGCTACTCAGGAGGCTGAGGCAGGAGAATCTCTTGAACCCAGGAGGCGGGGGTTGCAGTGAGCTGAGATCACACCCCTGTGCTCCAGCAACCGAGTGAGACTCCATCCCAAAAAACAAAGAAATGTCTCAAGGATGTGCCCAGGTGTGGTGGTTTTACTTTAATTTATTCTGTTCAGTGCTCAGTGAACCCCACTTTAAAGCTAAATGTCTTTCTTTAGTTCTAAAAAATGTCCATTATTTGTTTGCCAATTTCGTCTCCACAATTTTAGGCCCTTTGGATTGATTTTCTATATTGCTTTTCTTTATTTTGTCTCTTTGACATTTTGCCCTTTTTTTGAGATAGGGTCTGTCTCTGTTGCCCAGGCTGGAGCACAGTGGCATGATCACAGCTCACTGCAGGCTCTACCTCCTGCTGGGCTCAAGCAATCCTCTCACATCAGCCTCCTAAGTAGCTGGGACCAGAGGTGTGTGCTACCATCCTTGGCTAATTTTTGCATTTTTTGTAAAGATGGGGTTTTGCCATGTTGCCCAAGCTGGTCTTGAATTCCTGAGCTCAAGCTATCCACCTGCCTCTGCCTTCCAAAGTGCTGGGATTACAAGTATGAGCCACTATGCCCAGCTAAAATGTTGCTCTTTATTATGGGAAATTTCCTTGACTTTTTCTTCCAGTCCTTTTATTGCATTTTGTTTATTAACCATATTTTAAATTTCCAATGTTTCTTATTCTTGGTGGTTGCCCTTCTTTCCCCCCATTGAATCCTGTCACATTTGTTCTCAAAGTTTTCTGAAGATATTAGAGTTAATTTTCTTAAGTTCTTTTCTGTTTCTTAAATTATGTTTCCTTTAAGGTTGTTAATAGGTATCTTTGATATTGCTGATTTTTATCATATGTGGTTGCTATGGCCTGAATGTGTACCCCAAAAATACATATGTTGAAGCTTAACAGCCAATGTGATGGTATTAAGGAGTGGTGCCTTTAGGAGGTGATTAGGTCATGGGGCAGAGCCCTCATGAATGGGATTATTGACCTTATAAAAGAGATTCTAGGGAGCTGTTTGCCCCTTCTACCATGTGAGGACACAGCAATAAGGCACCACCTATGAATCCGAGAGCGAGCCATTACTAAACACCAAATCTGCTGATGACTTGATCTTGGACTTCCCAGCCTGAGAATTGTGAGAAGCAAATTTTTATTATTTCTATTACCTTGTTTAAGGGATTTTATTACAGCAGCTTGAATAGAATAAGACATCAGTACATTTTTATTTGTGATATTTAAGAATGAAGATGGGGTTAATTTTTCCAGGAAGCTGCCACTAATTTTACAAGTAAGTCTATCCCCAGAATGAAAACCTAACTGTTCTGTGTATATGGCAGAGTTCCCAACCACCTTACTTTAGGAAATGAGGGCAGGGAGTAGGCAGTTTGCCTGGTAGCCTTTGTTGCAGATGCTACCATAAAGAGAATTTTGCTCTCAGAAGCCAAAACCCACACTAGCAGGAAGTTTATTAAGAGAAGGGCACTCTTTGTTTTAGCGATCTTGGCTCACTGCAACCTCCACCTCGTGGGTTCAAGCGATTCTCCTGCCCCAGCCTCCCAAGTAGCTGGGATTACAGGCATGCATCACCATGCCTGGCTAATTGTTTGAATTTTTAGTAGAGACAGTGTTTCTCCATGTTGGTCAGGCTGGTCTCGAACTCCCCACCTCAGGTGATCCACTCACCTCAGCCTCCCAAAGTGCTGGGATTACAGGCGTGAGCCCCTATGCCCAGCCAGATGTCTATCTTACCTGATGTTTATAGAACCACTGCAGCCTTCTTATGCATCCCATTTACATAGTATGTATTTTTCCATCAGTTTACTTTCAACTTATATTTATAGTACATTTTTTATACACAGCATATACTTGAGTCTTGCTTTTTAAAAAATCTATTCTGACAATTTCTTTTAATTGAAATATTTATTTCATTAATGTTTAATGTAATTGGTGATATGGGTGAAATTAAGTCTATCATTTTATTCTTTTTTGTTTGTTTGTCCCTGTGCTTTTTGTTTCTCTGTCCCTTCTTTCCTGCCTTTCTTTGGATTATTTGAATATTTATCAAAATTTCACTTTAATATATCTGTTGGCTTTTAGTTATGTCTCTTTTTATTTGTTTGGGATTTTTAGTGGTTTCCATATAGATTAAAGTATACATCATCAACTTGTCACAGTCTACTTAGAGTAAAATTGTACTACTTCACATAAAGATGTAGAAATCTTTAAATTGTATAGCTCCATTTACTTCCCCAAACCTTTGTACTATAGTTTCTGTATGTAATACTATAAAATCTACAGGACAGTATTATAATTTTTGCTTTCAGCAATTTGTTGTGTTTTAAAGAAAGTAAAGGGGACAAGGGTCTCCCTCTGAGGCTCTTATTAAACATGTCAGACTTTTCATTATTGTCCTACAGGTTCCTGAATCTCTATTTTTTTATATTAAGTAATTTCTATTGATCTATCTTTAAGTTCTCAGATTCTTCCCTCAGATATTTTCACTTTGTTTTAAGCTCAACCAGTTAACAGATATCACATGTTTTAATTCTATAATTTCCATTTAAAAAAATAGTTTCTGTTTCTTTGATAAGATTCCCTATGTTTTTCCTTTACTTTGAACATATTTTACTTTTTTCATGAAGCATAGTTTTTGTTTGTTTGTTTGGCTGGTTTTTGTTTTTGTTTTTTAGATGAAGTCTTGCTCTGTCACCCAGGCTGGAGTGCAGTGGTGCAATCTCAGCTTCCTGCAACCTCTGCCTCCTGGGTTCAAGTGATTCTCCTGTCTCAACCTCCTGAGTAGCTGGACTATAGATGTGTGCCACCACTCCCAGCTAATTTTTTTTTTATTTTTTTTATTTTTAGTAGGGTTTCACCATGTTGGCCAGGCTGGTCTCGAACTCCTGACCTCAAGTGATCCACCTGCCTCGGCCTCTTAAAGGGCTGGGATTACAGGTGTGAGCCACCATGCCTGACCCATCAAGCATAGTTATAATAGTTGCTATAAAATCTATTAATTCCAATATCTGGGTCATTTCAGGCTTGGTCTTGTTGGGTTATCTTTTAGTTAACACTAGGTCTCATTTTCTTGGTTCTTTTGGGTCAAGGTGGATTGATCTTGGGCATTGTGACTATTGTATTGTGAAGACTCTGCACTCTCTTGTTGTCCTACAAAAATTATTGATGTTTTTGTTCTAGCAGTCAATTATCTTGATTGTACTCAAAATACAAAATGACTCATGAACAGCAGCTCAAATTTTAGTTCAGTTGTTTCATCCTTAGCTGTCTGCTTGCATGAGTTTCTAAACATGCATGGTTTAGGGGTTAACGAGAGACTTGAATAGGTAGTCCCTTACACATAGGAGTCTCTCATGCAGGGAATAGAGCTGCCATCTTTGGCTCTCTTCTTTCCAGCATTCCTTTCTCACTTTCCAGCAGCTTTGTTTGCCCTAACTTTGTCTTCTGGTTCTTCTGGCCGGAAACAACATGGTTTTTCTAGCAGAATTTTAGATGCTCCATGCAATGCCAACTTCAGTCTGCCTTCGAGCTAAAAGCTATACAAATAGCAGCTCCACCCCATGCAAGTCAGTTATACCAAGTGTCAATACTTTTTCTTTGCCACCTGCTTTTGTTTATTCTCCAGGACCTTAAGGTCATGTGTGTGCATGCATGTGTGTGTGTGTGTGTGTGTGTGTGTCTGTGTGTGTGTGTGTGTGTATTTTGTCTAGATCATTTTGTCTAGAGTCTATGGGTTTTATCTGTGGGAGGGTAGGTCTGATAGAGGATTACTCAGCTATGTTGAATCAGAATTCCCCAGTCTTTACTACTTTTATTATCTTTTCCTGTTGCATTACTGGGCACTCCCTAAAAATTTATAAATAATTGTGGTGATAGATGTTACTGTTGACATGTCATAGACTAATATATTACCATTAATGATGATGTTGGCTGTTACTTTTACATATATATAATTTTTTAAATTATGTTTAAATATTCTATTTTTTTTTTGAGACAGAGTCTCACTGTGTTGCTCAGGCTGGAGTGCAGTGGCTTGATCTCAGTGCATTGCAACCTCTGCCTCCCAGATTCCAGCAATTCTCCTGCTGCAGCTTCCCAAGTAGTTGGGACTACAGGCGTGCGCCACCACACCTGGCTTATTGTGGATTTTTAGTAGAGACGGGGTTTCACCGTGTTGGCCAGGCTGGTCTTGAACTCCTGACCTCAGATGATCCACCCGCCTCAGCCTCCCAAAGTGCTGGGATTATAGGCATGAGCCACCGTACCTGGCCAATATTCTTTCTCACATTAAGAAAGTATTATCTCTATGTAGTTTTATTATAGTTCTTATCAATAATAGTTGTTAAATTTATCAGATTTATCAGTATTGCAGCTATTAAAATAATTACATCATTTTAATCCTCTTTGACCTATGGGTAATGAGTTATAATAACATATGGAAACCTTTATTTCTTGATGATTTTATTTGGCTGTTGTAAACTTGTACTAGTCTAGTGTTGATTGGTATTTTATTTTAAATTTGTGAAAAATCCTGAAGTCATAGGTAAGATTAGCTTGTAGGCTTCTTTATTTTTCCAGACTTTGGCTTTTAAGACTATGCCAGCTTATAAAAAGAACTGAAAAGCTGTTTACTTTTTGACTGAATTGATATTATGTTGCACGGGAACAATTTGTTCCATGAAAGCTTAAAAAAACTTATTTGTAAATCTATCTGGGGCTGGTTACTCTTTTAAACTATGTTTTAAAGGTAGTTATTTGAAACTCCCTTACATTCCTTTTAAGAATTATTGATTTGCTCCAATTTTCTATTCCTCATGACAATTTTGTTAATTTTTCTTTAGGATAAAGTTGCTTTATTTGTCTTTCAAGACATCTGTGGTCTATCCCTCTCACAACTCGTCTTCTTACCAATTTGAACTTATCTTTTAATCCCAATAAATAATAAATGCCTTCCTGCTATAAATATGCTATTTTTCTGCCTGTCTTATGAACATTCCAGGCTTATGCTGTTGACCTCACCTGAAATGCCCTCATCTTTTAAATCTTAGCATTTTCTTCTTCCTCTATGAAATCTTTCCTGTCTATTCTAGTCTTTATTGATATCCCTCCCTTTTTAAATTCTTCCTCATTTGTAGATTGTATTGATTGGTTTGCTTTTTAGTAATATTACTCTATTTATTTACTACTGTTTTGTGTATGCAAATCCTATCTATACCATAAAAATGTGAGGTCTTTGTGGCCTAGACTTTTGTCATATACCTTATTTTTATTTCATATTATCCAGAACTAAATATATTCTGTGCCTAGTGTGAGAAACATATGGGTTCTAAACATTTATTTGTTTAGCTTGTTAACAAAGAATCACAAAGTATTCAGTTTATATTAACATGTGCATATGTATATTTTGAATGCCTAGATATGTGCATTTTAATAAAAAATATATGGACCCAATCTGCCAATCTGATACTCTAGCTTAGGAAAAGCTGGGTCATTGTTTTTCAGTTTCTTCTCTACTCAGAACTGATCTGCTCTACCTACTCTATGTTAGAGAGAGTAATAGTTTGTCAAAACAGAGAAGGCTTTATTTCTCAGCATTTGAACTTTAGACTTCCCCTGAACTTAGAGAGATAAATTTCATGTGAATAAAAAGGCTAAGTTTTATAGACAAAGAAAATAAAAATTAGTAAAAAATGTGAGCATAAGCAGATCTTTTAACTTCTGAAGGTTTGTTTTCTTATTGATAATGCCCATCTCATAGTAGGTTTTTTTTGAGAATTAAATAAATCACACTTGAAAATATTTAAAGAACCAGACAGCTGTTAGTTATCATAATTCAATATTGCAAATGTGAATACTCAATCATAAATTATTTATTAATATACATGGAAAGAAATAGTTTCTAAGATAATTTTCCATTTTTCCTGATGTTTAGATGGAAAATGCAGGGCCTTTGAATGTTCTATATTCACAGCATAGACAAGCATGTAGAAGATCACTGGGTACTACAGACTTTTCTCCTACGTTCAACATTCAGTCTAATGCTCATAAAAAGGAAAAAGACTCTACTTTATTTACAGGTATACAAACTGCATGTTTACATTGAAATAACTAAATTAGTGTGTAAGCATTAAGAAAATCTTTAACCAAGGATTATTAGTCTTTGATCACACTAGCATAACGAACTTTCTCCAGCCTTCTTTTCTTACTCTTAAACCTATCCACACCACACTGACTCTAGTCATATTTAATAGGCTGTTTTACTTAGTTAACCAAATTACTGTGTGATTTGATTCATTGTCTGTCGTCTATGCTTAAAATATATGTTTTCACCTGATGGATTCCTGATTGTCTTTAATAGTTAAGAGATTTTAGCCCTAAGTAAAAGAAAATCCAACCGCCTGTAGCTTAAACAGTAAAGATATTTATTATCTAAAAAAACAAGAAGTCCATCAGAAAGGCATTTGCAGGGTTGGCTCTTTCAGGGGCCTTATAATGTCATCAGATATTCAGTTCCATGCATCTATTTGACAGACCTGGAGTAGTAACTGTCTGCTGCTAGGGTTTCCACTACAGATGCAAGAAAAAAATATTCTCGAGTTTTCTGTCTGTCTGATTGTGGCCGCTGAGATTGAATAGAGGAATACAGTGGGGGGAAAAATGTCCAGTTCCTCTCGCTTTCCTCAAAGGTCTTAGCAGGTAGCTTGTCCTCCTATGCTTGCTGTACAATATGATGACAACTATTCAAGATAGCTTGTGTGACTGGAAATGCTTTTTATGCCTTGGTAAGAATGAAAAAAAAAATGTTTTCCCAAAGCCGACTCCCCCTTATGTTTCTTTGGCTCAAAGAGCCTCATGCATCCATATCTAAACCAATAAATCATCATTGGCTTAGATCACTTTTTCCAACTTTTAACATGGCCACAGTAAGAAATACTTTTTATATTACACACACACACACACATATATATGGAGCAGAAGATTCAGCTTCCTAGAGTCCTAATTCTCTCTCTCTCTCTCTCTCTCTGTCAGTTGAATTTGATTGTAGTCTTTCTGTATTTTGTACAGTAATTACTAAGGATCCAGATGATACATTGTGTTATACTCTATTCTACTTCATTTTTTAAAATGCTGTTCAGGATACACTAAATTGATTTCACAAGACATGAATGGTTTGTAGCTCAGCATTTTGCAAAACGCAGCTTAGGTTACTCAAGATTTACTCTATTGAGCGGGGAAAGATCCCAGCCTTCTTTGAAGGACGTGGTTGCTTGGAAGGAGATAAGACTGGAGTGCTGTTAGTAAAGAAGGGTAAAAAAGGACTGTGAAGTAGGCAACCCTCTGTTTACTACATTATCCTTTAAGGTTCCATTCAGATGCCACATCTTCTCTGAAGTGTTCCCTGAAAGCAGTGACAGGATGTTCTATTAGTTCAGCAAAGCAATCTCCCTTTAGAAAAGTTCTTAAGCCTCTCTAAAGAAGCATTTTATACTTCTTATCAAAGTCTCAAAGTAAGACTTCTGGGAAAGTTGTCAACATAAATACAAGTTCAGTTCATCCTGGCCAAAATGAATAACACAAAAAGAAAATAGAGAAGAAAAATTTATTAAATTGAAAGTGGGACATTTTATCCCTAACTCAAAGAAAATCTGCCACATATTATAATATGAAGCAGCTTGAAAGAATCTTCCAGAAGTCAGTACACAATTCCATTTCTTAGGAGAAAGGAATAACCATTGAAAGAGCCAGTAGAGAATATTCTGAAAAAAAATCCCCTATTATAACCACCTACTCCATCACACACACACGCACACACACAAGTACACATGCACACACACTCTCTTACATTCAACATAAAGAAACGGAGTTTGTTATCAATGATAGGTCAGAGAAAGATGCGAAATTCTCCCCCTTGGGATTCCTTTCCTCATTGTAAGTCAGCAGCATTCAAAGTCTGTGTTAGCAATGTTTGGAGAGAAATGTAACAATCGTAACTTGTCACTTTTTTTCTCTGGCTTCCTTGTATTGCTTTAGACGTACCAGAGCTAGGGTAAAAACCTCCCAACCGAAGGAGCAGGGACTTGAAAGGAGGGTTGATAACAGAAGAGACAAAATACAGTTTTCTAGGAATGATTTTTTGATTGTGACCAACGATAACTGTGCAAAGAAAAAACATGATTCCATCAAATAGCCTGTGAGCCATGAGGCCCTTACTTGACTAAATTCCTCCCCCAACTACCAAACTAAGTTGCTTACCCCAAGAGAGAGATACAAAAATGAAATCCAAGTGACACCTCACACATAAGCAGAGTACTCACCACCACCACCACCCTGGTGTCATGAAAAGGTTTCACAAAATATACAGTGCCCAGAAACAAACTTCTCCATGATCTTCCAGGGCTCCAGCTTCCTTAGCAGCCTACTCAGGTAGTTGAGTGCCTGAACTAATAATATAAGGTAACAACATCCGGATTTACATGCTAATTTCTAAGGGGAGAGTTTCACAGTGCCCAAGTAAACAGGGAGAACATCAAAAAAAATTACATCTATTGTTTTTGGATAAATAATAAGCCCAGATTTAAGTGATCTGATTCAAAGTTGAGCAGAAAGAAAAATAAGAACAAAGCATAGGACCTATGAAAAAATCCCGTAGCAAAGAAAGGTCATAATTTAAAAGATAGCTGTTGGTCACATTTTGGCAGAATTTGTACCCCATGAACCAGGAAAAAACTTAAACAATAATTATTCTATATGCTGAAGGAGTTAAAGAAAATCAGAATTCTATGAAATAAGATTTGGAAATGTAAAAGATAATCATCAAGGATAAAATGATGCTACCAGAATTTAAAAATATTTTTAAAGAAAGAAGTAATGCTAATAGGTAACTTAAAATTATATTAAAAGCAGCAAAGAGTAAAATAAACATTGAAGTAAACAGAATTGAAATCTGAAAAGCAGGTATAGGAATATATATAGCGTGCAGTGTAAGGAGACAAAAATATGACCACATTAGACAAGATAGTATATTGAGGGAAGAAAACAGTTATCCAACACTGAGATAACCAGTGTGTTTGAAGGAAAGAACAGAACAAATCAAATGAATTGACTAAAGGGGGGCAGGGGAAAACGATCTGAGAATAATGGAAATACTCTATATCTTGATTTTACTTACACGGGGGCATATATTTATCAATGTTTATCAAACTGTGCATTACATTAAAATATGTGTATTTTATTGTATGTAAATTATACCTCAGTAAAGCAAAGTTAAAGAAAAAAACAAAAGGCTGACATGACAGAAGTCTAAAACACCAAAAATACAATAGATTAAAATAACTGCAAAAAGCTTATACAAGTGCAGCAAATATTCACAATATTTCATTTAAAATACAAAATACTGTTGGTTTTTAAAGACAGTGCCGATTAAATACATAATAGTTTATCAAATTCTGTGCTCATCATTGACTCCTGTATCCTGCCATTTGTGGTTTATTTATTTATTTCTTTTGAGACAGAGTTTCACTCTTGTTGCCCAGGCTGGAGTGCAATGGCGCGACCCTGGCTCACTGCAACCTCCACCTCCTGGGTTCAAGTGATTCTCCTGCCTCCTCCCAACTAGCTGGGGTTACAGGTGTGCACCACCACCCCCAGCTAATTTTGTATTTTTAGTAGAGATGGGGTTTCACCATATTGGTCGGGCTGCTCTCAAACTCCTGTCCTCAGGTGATCCACCTGCCTTGGCCTCCCAGAGTGCTGGGATTACAGGCGTGAGCCACCACACTCAGCCCCATCTGTGTTCTATTACATTTTTCCTGAAGAGCATGTGTTAGTCATTCTTTCAATGGTGACCTGTTGGCTGTTAACTCTTTTCATCCTTGTATATCTGAAGTGCCTTTATTTTGCTGTCACTCTTGAATGACAGTTGAGTTTATGTAAATTTCTACACTGTAAATTATTGTTTCTCAGCACTTTACAGATAACTGTATTATCTTCTTGAATCATTCATAGATTAGAATTCTGTTCATGGTCCAATTGTCATTCCTCTACAGACAAACTGTTTTTAACTTTCTGGTAGTTTTAGGATTTTTCTCTTTATTCTTTACGATCTGCATTTCTAGTACAAAGTATCTGGATATAGATGTATTCTGTCTGTCATCTTCAATCCTTGAAATACACTTCTGTCAGTTAGAATTATTGGTTATTATCTCTTCAAACATAGATTCTTTACCATTTCCTCTATTTTCTTCTTCCAAAGCTATTGGATAAATGTCCAAGACTTGCAGTCTGTTTTTCATGATTTTGAACTGTTCTTTCAGGTTTTTTGTTTATCTTTCTATGCATTCCTGGCGAATCCCTCAACATTTTCTCTCAGTTCATTACTTCTCCCTTTGTCCATGTAATCTAGATTTATATTTCTTACTTCCAAGATTTCTGGTTTTTAAAATATTGACCTGTTTTTTTTTTACCTTTTATTTTTACCTGTTTTTATCGAATACTAGCTTATTCTCTAATGTGAATATTTTTTATTTATACCTTTGAAATTTCTAAGCATATTTCATCAAATCTAAGATGTCATCAATTGACACTGTTAATTAAACTATGACACATGCTAATATACATCTTAAAATTGAGGTGTATATCTTAAGATGGCAAGGGTTTTCAGGTTATCTTTAGATTCTTCTATTTAATTGTATTGCTGACCCTCTTGTAGATTTTGTTGGCTGCCTTTCTAAAATTTATATTTTTCATATTTTTTATTATAATTTTTTTTTGAAACTGAGTCTCCCCGTCGCCCAGGCTGGAGTGCGATGGCACGATCTCCACTCACTGCCACCTCCAACTCTGGTTCAAGCGATTCTCCTGCCTTACCCTCCCAAGTAGCTGAGACTAAAGGCGTTCGCCACAATGCCCAGCTGATTTTTGTACTTTTAGTAGAGATGGGGTTTCACCATGTTGGCCAGGCTGGTCTCAAACTCCTGACCTCAAGTGATCCACCCACCTCAGCCTCTCAAAGCGCTGAGATTATAGGTGTGAGCCACTGCACCTGGCAATATTTTTCATAGGTTTTAGAATTTTAGAAGGTTCTCTGTCTCTTATTCACCACTCACTATATGTCACTCTTTCCTTTCCAGAAGTTTTGCAGTTGCCATTACTCAGACCTTGTGACCCTCAGGCCAGACCAGATTTTAGAGTTGTGAATGGAATTCCTCTGCCAGGGTGACAGTTGGGGATATGGCAGATTGGCAGATTCAGTCACACATCTCTGGTGTGGTTTGACTTAGTTCCGGGTTAGCCAATTGGCAATGGAAAGGAGTGATTTTTATTCTCCTTTCACAAGCCAGGCATCCTTAACCCAGCACCTTGTTGCAGTCAGTGGGCCTGTTTTTCTCTTACCTATCCCATTTCTGCAAATGGGAAAAAGTTGGATCTCCCTCTAAGTAGAAACTGAAGCCAACGATTTCCCACCACTTACACTGCTACAATCCTTATCGAGTCCACCAACATGTTCATCTAGACAACAGCAACAGCGTCCTAACTGGTTACTCCATTGCTGCTCTTGCCTCCTAATTCACCACACCCAAGCAACACTGGCCTCTTTGTTTTTTCAGCATTCCATGCTGGCTTCACACTGAGACCTCCACACTTGCTGTTTCCTCTGCCTCTTTCTCTTTACTCAGATTTCAGCTCAAATATCCCCTCTTAAAAGAGACCTTCTATAGCCACCCTAGGTGAAGTACCATGTTTATATTCTTCCATAGTACTTGAATTCTGCAAATACTTCCCAATTATTCGAAATTATATTATACATTTATTTGTTGGTTGGTTTACTTGCTTTTGTTGCTGTCGGGGTTTTTTTTGTTTTTGTTTTTGTTTTTTTGAGATGGGGGTCTTACTATACTGCCCCAGCTGGCCTCAAACTCCTGGCCTTAAGCAGTCCTCCCACTTCAGCCTCCTGAGTAGCTGGGATTACAGGGGCACACCACCATGCCCCTTGTTTACTTGTTTATTGACCATTTCCTCCCTCTAGAACAGAGCTTCCCAAATAGTACTGTGGTAACCTGTTGTGCTTGGAGGGGGTTATAGGTGTGCTGAAATATTGATTCCTTGGCCATCAAGGCTGCTCAGTTGGCCCTATGGTAGCCTGCCCAGACTCAAGCATTTATTCCAGTATACTGTACAAATAATATTAATTAGCATGCTTGCCATTATATGGGAAAGACTGGGAAGTACTGCACTAGAATATAAACTACTTGAGGACAAGGAAAAAGCTAAAACTGTTGCTAATAGCATGTGTATCTAGAAAAATGCTGGAGTGGCCACCAGACATATTTGGAAGAGATCAACCTTGGATGATGCTTACTTCATGCCACATGGCAAGATCTGCTTGATATCTGCAAACTGTCTTCCCTCCCTACCAAGTGATAAATGTCTGAAGCTTCCTACTGGTTAATAATGACTCCACATATCAGAGAGATTTGAAAATTTAGGGATGCCTTTCTTCCACAAAAAAATCTCCAACACCACTTTTATGTTTGATCTGTTTTAGCCAAATACTAGGGCTTTGATCTCAGTCTTTTCCAGTTCTATCTAGTTCATTCAAGAAATATTTGCTGGGTAGCTACTACAGACCAGGCACTATACTAGGTGCTTTCCATATGTTATTTTAAATTGTAAAATATTTTGTGCAAGATATTTTCCTAAATGTCAGAATATCTATGTGTCTTTTATGAAAATCTTTTAAAATTTCAGCTCAAATTGAAAAAAAACCTAGGAAACCACTGGATTCTGTTGGTCACTCAGAAGGCGATAGAAATAAAAGGTAATTTATTTTAAAATGCTTAATATTTTGTTCTGTTTAATGATGTTTCTAGTAGGAAACATTTTATAATTGACAAGAATAAATGTATTCCGCCTTATTATTTAGTTCCATAGCACAATCCAATGAATGGTCCAAGACTGCTTAGCCACTAGATATCACATCCAGACCTTGAGGATTGTCAAATGGAGAGAAAGGCATGGAAAAATGAATAGAGGGAATACAATTTTTTTTTTTAGTCAATACACACATTTACTTACATGACAACATGGACATGGAAAAGTAGCTTTCTTTGGATAAAGTTCTCATTTTTCTCATGAACCCTTCAATCTCTATATAATGAAAAAAATCATTAATCCAGTGTGTTTCAAACTTTGTTTGAATCAATAATGAACAACCACTTTAGGTATAACTCAGTTTAAAAACTATATCCTGTCTCTGCCTGACCACACTATTCTATCCTCTTAACAAAGCTGGGGCCACCCTATGTTAGCATGAAGCTGCCCTGTGAAGCTTCTTCCAGAATTTCAACATAGGATGTTACAAATACCTCTCTACCTTTGGTGTTCTCCTCAACCTACGTAATAATACAACTCGTCCCCACTCAAAATCCAAAGAGGCATATACATGACTCTCTTGCTTCCACTCCTACTCTTGCTGTTTTCTCCCACAAACCAGGCAGGATGGGATGATCTTGTCAGTTTGAAAGTCTGTGGGAGAGAGGTTGGTGCAGAAGTTGACAGTGACTTCCAGGGATAAAAGGAGGCAGACAAGAACTGACAAGCTGTAATCAGCCCCATGAACATTACCCTGAACTGTGTTTATTTTCAGAAAAAAATCTCCACCGATGAATGATTTTAATATAAAAGAAAACAAATCAGTCAGAAATGATCAATTAAGTAAGTATAGGTCAGTAAGAAAGAAAAGCTTGCTCCCATTGTGCTTTGAGGATGAATTGAAAAATCCACATGCCAAGGTAATCAACGTTAGTCCAACAAAGACGGCAACTTCTCACATGGTAATAAGCATATCATCTATTGTTAAGTAAATATGTGTAGTCATATGACTTACGGGAATCACCAATATATTTTAGTGACCAGAATCTTTGATAAATCCTTCTTAACTCTTGGTTTCATATTCCAAAGTGATAACAGCACTTAAGTTCTTAATGCACTTTGCACAACCCCCAAACAAGGGATTCCTTTACACCAGCTGAAAATTCAGTGTTTTTCTTTATGAAGAAGGCTTTATCAAATTTGCTTGATTATAATAGAACTGTAGAATAAAAAGCATTTTTTAAAAATGGCTGTACCAATCTAGCAGAATGCAGTGGTGTGCACCTGTAATCCCCGCTACTCTGGAGTCTGAGGCAGGGGAACTGCTTGAGCCCAGGCATTTGAATCCAGCCTGGGCAATATAACAAGACCCCAGTTCTAAAATGATGGGACCATGACCATGTGTCAATTTTTCTAACATTCTGTTTTGGCTTTTTCAACCAGAAAGTGCATTTATTAAAGGCTATTTAGTAACTCATGCTCTCTAGAGAGGCAGTATGGCTCGAAAGCTGTCTAGTCAGGAATCATCTAATTATATAGCCCCAGACTGCCCCACTGAGGCCCATGCTATTGTCACAGATAAAAGTTTACAACTCTGATGCTGAGCAGGGAATACTCTAAGACATTTGCTACTGCTGTCATTCAAAGCTAGATATAACTCCTACCACCCTCACTAGAATAGTTTTCCCAATACTTTTTCACAGTGCTTGCTTTCTCTGAACTGAAGACTTCATAGGTGTATCTGAATGGCAGAGCCTAGGGCAAATGCCTGTGCCCTAACCGCAAACAAGCCGACAAACATGGTTCTTGCCTCTACCTAAGGGTACATAGACTTGTCAAGTGGAAAATTCCCTAAGGTGTTGGACAGACCAAAAACATTATAAACATCCATTTCTATGGCTAAATAGGTAATATTGGCATCACCAGTGGATTGCAAAACTAGATCTTTGTCATCTTTTCAGTAATTATAGCAGACTTGGATATTACTGCAATAAAAATGATCTATTCTTAAGTCAATCTATTACTTTGGCTATTTTATTCCACAAATATATATTGAGCACTTTTTAGGTGTCACGTTGTGCTAAGTATTAGGGTACAATAATAACAGTTGTAGAGATAATTTTTAATTTTTTGAATTATTTACTAGAATATCCAGATTTGTAATTTTGGCCTGTAATCAGTTATGTCTCTTCTGGACTTTGGCTCAATCCATTTTTTGGTATGCTTTTTAATTTCTAGAACATGGAAACCTAAGAAATGCCAGAACAACTACCTTATTTCTCAATGGCAGTACCTCAGATATTTAACAAATATATTAATTTTTTCATATTCCAATTTATTTCAAAAAAATTTAAGGCCAAAAGTTCAAGTTTTATCACTAACATCTCTATAGAATATTAAGATAAGAAGGATGTATGTTACATACAAGTACAGTATTTTCATGTATTTGAATAATGCTACTGTTCATATTAAATATTTGTATGTAGTCACTTTTAGAATATTTTACAATTTTATTTACATGTTTTAAAATATATGGAGCTTTCTTGACTCGATGAACTTACGACTAATTACTCTTTACTTTAATCCACAGGAACAAAAGGACACAAATCCCATAATTTTCCATGACACAGAATATGTGCGAATGTTACTTTTGACAAAAAATAGATTTTCTTCTCATCCTTTGGAAAATGAAAACATTTACCCACATAAAAGAACAAATTTCGTTTTAGAAAGAAATTGTGAAATCTTCAAATCTATAATTGGCAATCAATCTATTTCTCTTTTCAAACCCCAAAAAACCACGCCTACAGTACAGAGAAAAGATATACAGATCCCCATGTCTTTTAAAGCGGGCCACACAACTGTAGATGATAAACTAAAGAAGAAAACTAATAAGCAGACACTAGAAAACAGATCTTGGAATGCAGTCTATAATTTCTCACAGAATTTTTCTAGTCTAACAAAACAATTTGTGGGTTACCTTGATAAAGCTGTTATTCATGAAATGAGTGCCCAAACTGGAAAATTGGAAAGAACGTTTTCTGTAGGAAAACCAATGAGCATACCCACTTCCAGTGCCTCACCTGTCAAATGTTACTCAAAGCCTTTTAAATATATATATAAACTAAATAATGTAACACCACTGGATAATTTGTTAAGCTTCTCAAGTGAAATTTTAAATGCCTCATAAAATATCATGTATGCAGCAATATTTGAGCAACAAGAAGCAAATATCCAAGTCCCAAAATTATAAAAGAAATTCTTATCCAAATAGTAATGTTCTAATTGATCATATAAGAAAGCAAAGCATAGACATTAAAATTACAAGTCAGCAGTGGTCTGTTCAAGAACAATCAACATTTTTAGAAAATAATAGGACAAAATTAGGAAATAATTATCACCAAGAGGATCTAGTTCATGACTTTCTATTATCTCAATTAGATTGCTCAATCATCAGCCTTCGTGTACTAAACTCTGATTCAGGACCAAGAAAGGTATAGTCTGACTCTGGAAATGAGCTGTTGGAAGCCAAATAACATCAATACTCTTGTTCTATAATTGAATATCAAATAAGACAAATTAGCATTAATTTGATGACTGTGGAGTTAATTGTATATCAGCATTTCAGCAAATCATCATCAATAGTATTACATTGGCAATTTATGCAATTAAAAAGGCTTTGTGAAACTTTGAATAGTTTTTTATTGTTGTTAGTAGATGTTGGAACTTCATTACTATATAATGTGTTTGCAAACTTTAACTTTTCTCTGAATTGTTAAATAAAAGAATAACTATCCTTAATCTAAATAATTTTGGTAGCAAATCCTATAGGTATTAAACATTTTAAAGTATATTATTACATTGCTATTTTACTGTTTCTCATTAACCCAAACAGTTTAAAGGCAGAATTCAACTTAGAAACAAGTTGCATTTTGAAAGTTTATTTGTAATCCATTTGTTTGGAATTCAGAAATGTATTTCACATAAAAATAATCTTGGAAGTAATACATTCCAAAATTAACTAACAAAAGCTTACTTAAAATTTTATCCCAGAGAGCTCATGTGAAAATCGCAAAAAGCAATGATTTTGTAATTCCAATAACTAAAAGAGAAAACTGAGTAAGGAAAGAATTTTTCAATCTTGACTGTTACTACTTGAAGAGAAACAGATTGAATTAAATGCATTTAAGTTAAGAAAAGGCTTTCGGGGTTCTTTTGGAACATTTAAGGGTGAGGAGGTAAACTTGTTTAGGTTCCTCTGCTTCTACTTCAGACTGGAGATTTTCCTTATTGTGCATCATCATCAGTACTACTCAAGAGCGTCTTCACAACGAGAGGGAGGTTTGGACTCTCACACAGAATGACAAGGAGAGAAAAATGGAGATGGAGGAAGAGAGATGTACCTGGAGATTGTGTGAATGAGAGAAGAGAGAGAAAAGCTTTGAGATAAGGTGTTGGGCTCGGGTCTGTAGGAGATAGGGGAGGGGCATACCAGGTTCCCTTGCTTCCGGTTGCTGGCTGGGAAAAGGAGGAGCTGCTGCAGCTCCAAGTCATGAAGCTTTCTCTTTTCCCCTTCACTCTTTTCTGGTTGCTGTTATACGTTATCCGCCTGTTTTCCCTCCATCCAGACTTACTGCAAAGCAGAACAGCTTCCCTAACTACACTGCCAACTCAGAACATAAAACACAAACTCTTTTTAAGCACTAATGATCAGAATAACAAGAATTAGAAAATATACCTAATATTAGTACTAGTCACGATGGTAGTTTCTGTTGATACTTAGTATCAGAGAAACAAGTTTGGGCCTTGGAATAGGGCAGATAGGAGCAAATTGGGGCAAATAATGTAAATTATCTGCTCTTCAGTTAAATTGTATCTCCACCTTAAAATGGAGACAACAATAATTTATTACACTGCTATTCTCAGGATTAAATAAAATAGCATCTAGTACTTTGAGCCTTGTAGCATTCAATAGAAATTTCCTTTCTACTCCCTCCCTTTCCCTGTAAGCCTGCTCTTCATGTAAGTGTGATTTCTTTTCTTTCTTTTTTTTTTTTTTCTTTTTTGAGATGGAGTCTCGCTCTGTCACCCAGGCTGGAGCGCAGCAGTAGCGTGATCTTGGCTCACTGCAACCTCTGCATCCCAGGTCCAAGCCATTCTCCTGCCTCAGCCTCCCAAGTTAGCTGGCACACACCAGGTGTGCCACCACGCCTGGCTAATTTTTGCATTTTTAGTTGAGACGGGGGTTTTACCATGTTGGCCTCAAGTGATCCACCCACCTTGGCCTCCCAAAGAGCTAGGATTACAGCAGTGAGCCACCACGCCCAGCCAGTGTAATTTCTAAAAAGATACTCCCAAAAGTCTCTCACTCTAATCTTTTCTAAATTAAATGCTAAAAACTACAGTATTCAGATTTTAACCAAGGTGGGCTGAAACTACTACTAAGAATTTCTGTATTAGTTATTTTTGGGAGTTTCTGCTGGAGCTTGTGAGCTTTATCCTTTAAGAAGGCACTAAATTAACTTTAAAATTACATTTGGCTAAGGATTCTCCATTAAAGCAGCTCAAGAACAAGGAACAGTGGATTCTGAGAAGATGACAACCTAAGCTCTACTCCAGCTTTAATTTATCATCTCCTAAACTAAACAGCTACTAGGGTCTTCAAGCAGCAGAGTGCAAGGCCAGACTTGGTTTCTATTCTGATGCTGAGACCTGAGTATGGCCTTGGGGGCCAGTCTCTGTTCCAGGGAGAGGATGGAGTTTGTGCTGTTTCCTGGACTAGTTGGGATCTGTGGATTACTCTAGGTAAAGGTTGTCTTTGTCCCTCTGTAAATGCTGCTGGTCTTATTGGCCCCTAGGATGCCAAAAAGGAGCCACTATGTCTATAAGATAGCTGGGAAACCAGAGATCCATGAATTTTCTTTCAAATGCCTCATAAGGGGACTGTGGTCTGCTTACTTCTGTTAAATAAAATAAGTCAGAGGCCATTTGCCAGAGGTTGTCTCTGTACTTTGAGTTTTTATATAACAAACTGCAACCTAATTTCATACATAAGCAAACTGAAACTTAGGAGTATAATAAATAGTTGAGTTTCATCTGATCACAAGCAGCCAGATTTCAGCCAGGTTTCTGCCAATCATAGGCAGCCAACTCATCACACCAAGCCCAAATAAGGCAGACACTTAGCTGTAGCCAATCAGGTGATTTCTCTATTTTGCTTCTGTGTTCAGCCTATAAAAGCTTCCTACTAACAATGCTAAGCAGAATCCTTCGTACCTCTTCTGGTTCTGAGTGCTGCCCAATTCATGAGTTGTTCTTTGTTCAGATAAACTGTGAAATTTAATTTGTCTAAAATTTTTCTTTTAACATTTTTATAGTACCAGCCCACAGTGGGCAACACATTTACCTTCCACCCCTTACAGAACTATGGTCACTAAGGTACTACAATAAACAGAGCTGAGCTTCCCTGAGCCAACTAGAAAAAATAATAACCCATGTAAAGGACCTAGCAGCCAAATGTTTTTATCTTGACACATAATGGTCTTGGAGTTAATTAATATGAAGATTAAAATGTGTTTATCTGAAATAAGAACCTCTGGCTACAAAGTTAACACTCTTCACCAACACTCCTAGGAGAAGCCAAAAAGGCACAGTACTGAAGCAATCTCAAAAGGTGGGGGCAAGACTTCCCTCGTAGCTGCTCATCTCCTTTCCAAGAGGTGATAGATAGACCCTGATTGACCATAAACTTAATGATTAAGATCAAAAGGTAGGGGAAAATTAGAATGAACATTTATTTCCCCACTCCTCTTGTTTCCCATTGGAAGAAAGTTTTATCTGTAGAAACACTCATAACCTCCACCCCATCTATTACTTGCCTTTCCCCACTGATGAGTGTGAAATCTGATTTGGGGTGACAGCAATTAGCCCGTTTCTGAACTGTAAGACTAATCTATTAAAAGATTGTAAGCACTAGAGAATTGATTACTTTCTTCCCTTTTTGTCCCAGTTTAGAGGGAGCAGCATTCTTTGGTTGATGTGTGCATTCAGTAGACTCAAATGGTCTACCGAATCTCCAACTGGATGGGCAATTCCATACTGGGAGATGGGGAGGCAGAACGGTGTCCCAAACAAGTCCATTCATCTTTGAACCTAAGCCATACTATACAAACATTTAACTATGCTATAATTGCAATCAGTCTACCTGCTGCATCTATCAATTGCTTTCAAATTTGGGTGGTGAAGACAGGCATTATTTTTTAGTCCCCTCAAACCCCAACACATATCTTCCAATGTGCTTTCCCAAAAGGCCTCTTGTCAAAGATATTGATTTCATTACATAATATTTAAGATTTAAAAGATCACTCAGTTGATATTGTCAGAGGTGGGAAAGTCTTGTAAGGCAAACCTATGTCTTACTAGTGATTTTTGGATCCCCAGCATCTGACACAGGTACTAGCCCACAGTGAGTGTGGATGGGGTGGCAGGGAGAACCACTAGAGCAATTCAAACTGTTTACAAGTCATCAATCTTCCCTTCCTTGCTGAGCTGCACTTTCCTGGAACTGAGATTCTGGTAACCTGGGCCAGCCTCACCCATTTCCATACCTATACCAGCTCTTAAAGCACCAGCCAGCGCAATGGCTCACACCTGTAATCCCAGGGCTTTGGGGAGCTGAGGCAGGTGGATCACTTGAGGTCAGGAGTTCAAGACCAGCCTGGCCCACATGGTGAAACCCCGTCTCTAATAAAAATAGAAAAATCAGCTGGGCATGGTGGCGCACACCTGTAGTCCCAGCTACTCAGGAGGCTGAGGCAGGAGAATCACTTGAACTCGGGAGGTGGAGGTTGCAGTGAGCTGAGATCATGCCACTGCGCTCCAGCCTGGGTGACAGAGCAAGACTCTGTCTCAAAAATAAAAATTAAAAAATTTTAAAAATTTAAAAAAAAACAGCCAGGGCTGAGCATAGGCCTCTACTTGTTCTAGCATGGGGACTGAAATTTAACACAGGTTCTCTACCACAAAGAAGGCCTTTTATGAGAATATTGCACAGTTAAATCTGAGATGACATTTCACCATCTTGATCATACTATAGGCAGCACATCCGGAAACTTTTTTCTGTTACATAGAGTACTCAGTTCTTAGCATATCCAAGTTAAATCTATACCTGAACACAAGACTGGTATACTCTTACTTGGAGCATACAGTTAGGTAGTCACATTTTTTAAAAGCAGACCTAAACATTCACCAATTTTGACACATTTTGTTACTGGTGGATCTTTGTTCTTAGAACACCCAAGATGGTGGCAGGCTGCTCCCAAGATGGTGGTGTCCACTCCCAAGATGGCAGCAAGCCTCTTGTTCTCTGACCTGGGGTTCTTGGCCTCATGGATTCCAAGGAATGGAACCTTGGGCCATGTGGTGAGTGTTATAGCTCTGTTAGAAGTTGTGGGTCCTGGAAGAGGACCGTGGAACCCAGTGACTAGTGTTCAGCTCGATTAGGACAAACCCGGGCACTTAGCTGCACAGGAACAATGGCAAGCCTTTAGCCCAAACAGAAGCGGCAATGGGCGCCTCACTGGATCAGAAACCCAGCGGACACCCTGCCGGATCTGGAGGGTGGAAGTCAATGGCTGGTCTGCAACGGCGGCAAACAGCAGTGGTGGACAGTGAGCAAAAGCTCAGCTTGAGCCAGAACAAACACAGACCAGAAGAGTGTGCAGTTGCAAGATTTCATAGAGTGAAAACAGAGCTTCCATACAATGGGAGGGGACCCAAAGGGGGTTGCCCACTCCCAGCTTGAATGCCTGGTGTTTATATCCCAATCATTGTCCCTCCCCCTGTGCTCTCAGGTGATACATGATTTGACTATTTCTTTACCTCCTGCTTTTAGCCTAATTTGTATTTTAGTGACCCCTCTTTACTACCTGATGGGTCAGGTGTGAGCTGAGTTACAAGCCCAGTGTTTAAAGGTGGGTGCAGTCACCTTCCCCAGCTAGGCTTAGGAATTCTTAGTCGGCCTAGGAAATCCAACTAGTCCTGTCTCTCAATTTAATCCAGCAAAATCTCTCCCTCAATTTCAGCCCTCTCTTTTTTTTTTTTTTTTTTTTTTTTTTTTTTTTTTTTTTTGAGACGGAGTCTCGCTCTCTCGCCTAGACTGGAGTGCAGTGGCGCAATCTCGGCTCACTGCAAGCTCCACCTCCCGGGTTCACGCCATTCTCCTGCCTCAGCCTCTCCAAGTAGCTGCGACTACAGGCGCCCGCCACCACGCCCGGCTAATTTTTTGTATTTTTTTTTAGTAGAGACGGGGTTTCACCGTGGTCTCGATCTGCTGACCTCGTGATCCATCCGCCTCGGCCTCCCAAAGTGCTGGGATTACAAGCGTGAGCCACCGCGCCCGGCCTCAGCCCTCTCTTTTACTAACCTAGATGTCTCTTCCAGACCATCAACAAACCTCCCTTGGCTACATATATAGTAACACGACAATATGTTTCTCCTTTCTGACATTTCTCTTTCCCAATCCCCATCACTCCTGCACACAACACATATGCGCGCACGCACACACACACACACACACACAAGCAAGATAGCTTTTTGTAGACCTATGCAGCCTCCATATTTAGAAATCAGAGTTGCACAGTTTTGCCTTCTCCCAGAGCAGAGAATTCCTTCATGGCACTAGTGTCTTCTGACCATCTAGCCTTGGCTTGAACACCCCTGGAATGGAGTGGAGTTACTTTTCTAAAAGCAGCCCATTCTATTTGCAGGCCTTGCAACAGAATTGGGTAGTACAAAAGTGGAATTAATAAGGGACCATTGTGTGGGAAAACCACAGAGATAATGTAGCTAGCAACCACCCCAGCCCTACCACACTGAAGGAAAGAAGAGATTGCAGGAATCCCAAAATAGACAGCGGCATGTTGCCTGTCCAAGACAAAATCCCACGGAAGAATCTGGAGCGATAAATACCAGAACCTCACTCTCCCCTTGCCCTCTTGAACCTGTACTACCTCCCATTGGCTACAATTGACCAGAAGTTGGGGGTTAAGACAAGGCTGGCACTACTGTGAGGCTAGGGAGGTAAGAGGTACGCGGGGCACAATTAAGGAGCACTTAATCCAGAAGCAATACCTGACCAAGTTACATTTCTTCTAAGTATACTTTTCAAAAAGTTAAAAAACACAACTGTCATAGAAATGTAACATGAATGTGTCAAAGATTTTTTTCCACCCATTAATGAATAAAGAGTAAGATGTTAAAACTAGTTTGAAGAAAAATATAAAGACAGATTTATGTAGTCAAGGCAGTCAATACTAAAGTGAATATGCTAATACATGCAAAACTGGTTAATACCCTATAAGGTGATAAATTGAAAACTTTAGAATTATCTATTCTACTAGGGGAAAATCAATTATATCTCTACAGATAAATTCCATTTGCATTGCTATGGGCAAGAATCATTTGCACTGCTATTGGTTTTCCACCAGTTAACCTCTTTCAAATAGAGAGTCAATCAAAAGGTGCACAAACTTACAGACTTAATTCATCAAGTATCCATCAAACAATTGCCCAGCATTCCACTGAAAGCACCTTCAGTAATCACCTCTCTTATTTCTAAGTACTGGATAATTTTTAAAAACATTCCTGTTCTGCCTGGAAGCTATTCGGATATTTGAAAATACCAGAGACATCTCATTTTTCTCCAGAAATCAGGTGCCCAGGATTGGATGCAGGTGTGGTATGAGCAGGAAGGTGTTTTATTTCAGCATTCAAAGGGAGAATTAAAACCAGTCATTATTAAAGCTGAGGGGATAATAGTAAGTGTAAGTCCCATTTACTCTCTATTGCACTCTAAAGTGTCTGCCAATAAAAGAGGTAAGGCTATGCATTTATAGCTATAACCGCAGGATAACAAGAAAGAAGCATAGGATTAGTCAGACAAGTAATGCACAGCAGTAGATTACAAAGCAGCATCTAGTCTGTCAACGTGCCCACAGAGAGACAATAGTTCATTTGATCCAAATACCACACTTTTGTGGGAACAATAAATGCAGAATCAAAATATGAGCTTTCTATTTCAGTAAAGAACTATGCAGGTTTAAGGGCTCTCATCGGAAATTAATGCCTCAAAGGCAGTTCTATTTTTTTTTTTTTGCTTATTTTTTTCATTGTCTTTTTTGTCTATCTAGTAAGGATAGTAAGATTGAGCCTTACTAGCTTGCTCTTTTTACTGTTTCTTTCACTGTTTTGCTTAGGACCTCAGAGGTAAAAAGAGTCTCAAAAATCTTCTAGACTAGAATTGTCTGATGGAATGACGATTAGAAATGTTCTATTATCAAGGCTGTTAATAGCTACTAGTCGCAAGTGACTACTAAACACTTAAAATTTTTCCAGGGCAGGATTTCTCAAACTCAGCATTTTTGAAAGTTGGGACTGGATAATTATTTATTAAAATTCCCCTACTGGCTGGGTCTGGTAGTTCATGCCTGTAATTCCACACTTTGAGAGGCCAAGGTGGGAGCATAACTTGAGGCCAGGCCAGGAGTTCAAAAACACCCTGGGCAACATAGCAAGAGCCCGCTCAAAAAAAAAAAAAAAAAAACTACTAAAAAACCAGCTGGTCACGGTGGTGCATGCCTGTCACCTGTCATCCCAGCTACTCAGGAGGCTGACGTGGGAGTATCACCTTGAGCCCAGGAGGTCAAGGCTGCAGTGAACCAAGATGCCACTGCACTCCAGCCTGGGTGACAAAGCAAGACTGTCTCATAAATAAATAAATAAATAAATAAATCTATCATGCTGAGTAACTGGCCCATGGACAGTCATCCTATTCAACTTCTTCCTCATTCTTCCAGCCTTCAACAATCTTCATATTCAATTCCTGTTGTCTTCCCCTCACACATTCTACAGTGGCTGTTCCAAACTTTCCTCCTCTGCTCAAACTCTTGACCTCACCCTGCCCACCAGTTCCAAGAATAGGAGCAAAGCAAAACAGTTGCAGCTGTTATATGAGATTACTTCCTTGTGTAACTCTGATATTCACTTAAAATTTTCAGTTCCCACAGGGTGATAGAGAATTGTGTTCATCTCTGAATTTATCCATGCTGTGAGAAATTCATACTGGGGTTACCTGTCTCCTTGGATCTGAGGGGAGAAGCCCAATATAGGAAAAAAAACCACACTGAATGAAGATACAAGAGGCCAGGGTTCTGCAACGGATCCTGTTAATAACTCAAGGTTTCTGGGCAAGACCCTCAATCTTTCAGGCCTCAGATTCCCTACTGCATAACGGAAATTTTTTAAATAATTTTTTTTCTAAGGTTTTTAGATGATCTTTTTCAGGTCTAGAACTTTAAAGTTCTACCTTCTTTACTGTTCAACTTTTAAACAAAAAATGTTTGTAAGTGTTTACTGTGTTCCATCACTGGGCTAGCTGCTAAAAATGCAACAGTGACTAGAAGAGATTTGTTTTCTGCTGTCATGTAATGTTGTGGGAAAGCTGACTACCTGTCCAGTGCTCCACCCTAGGAAAGCCCAACCCTAGAGAGCCATCAGTCTAAGCAAATGGTTGTATTGCTGTATTCCTAGGCTAACACACAGGTTACCAAAGAGTGAGACTAGGCCTCCCCTTAGTTCATGGTTTCTTCCATACAGCTATGTTGACTGCCCAGTAGAACCACAGAATATATGCAAATGACTCAACAATGAGCACAGTAAAGGTGTCAGCCTATTACAACAAACTTATGGCTGAAGCAGGATTTGACCCTAGACTTACTCTTTTAGTTGCTGGGGATCTAGGGAATTCCAGATTCGGGGCTAGGGTGACCATGGCAGTAGGTCAAGTCTTGAAGGAGCTAGGGAAATTACTCTTCCCTAGTTCTTATGGAAATATTTAAATATTCCAACTACAGGGTAGCCATACTGGTATGTTGCTACTGAATATCAACCCTAAGTAGAATTGATGAGTCAATGTAGACACAGAGCTATGTGATTTATCAATAACACTTGCCTTTCCAGAGTCACCAGGAGAAGACTTCAGGAACCCCAACATTTCTTAGAGGTGCTTTCCTGGATTTATGTATGTACATAAACCTTTAATCATAACTTTAGTTTCTTCTTTTGACTCTGTCCAAATTTCTTCTACCCAGTACTCCGCTCTTCCAGGCCATATCATAGTTCTTCCTTCTTCTGAGTCCAAAGTAGGCTCATCCATTACCTCCTTGTATTGACTTGTTCTCTTAAAATGTGGTACAGCTTAGGGTCCTAGACTACCTCATGTGTCCCAGTGTAATGTTCTTCCTTGGAAATAAGTGTATTTTCCGCCAAGTGTAGGAAAACCATGTTATGCTTCCAAAACACAAATTATGCAAAGTACTATTCCACATCTTCCCTTCCTCTTTCCCTTCCTCCCTTACTTCCCTTCCTTCTTCCTTTACTTCCTTCCTTCCTCCTCCCACTCCTTTGTTACTTATTCATTTAAAATATGTTTATTGTATACCTACTTCATGTAAGGCACTATTCTAAGTACTGAGAATATAGACGTAACCAAAAACAAAGTCTTCTACTCTTAAGGACATGGATGAAAAACTAATGAAGTTTAAGCTTCAGGGCTCTTCACTTACATGAGATTTTCCTTAGGCCCCAAGAGGGGCCCTAGCAACATATTCAACTCATTTATATATTTTTTTAAAATTATGAAATCTGCAGAAGATATTTTAGTTGCAATTTGTTAACAATGCTGTCTCCACTCCAATTTTTTCACCATTACACTTCTTTTTATATCAGGTAATACTTGAGTGGCAGAAGATATTTTTGGACTCCATCTAAGGAGAAGTTGGGTTAGGAATAGATTTAATCTAGGCCTAATAGGATGTATATAGGTGGTATGCAGTTACTTCTGTATGAAGTTATTTAGTTGTTCTAATGCAGGGATGGCTTCCCAGGATACTACCACTGCCTATTGTGCTAATTTACCAACTGTGTGACACAACAGTACAGACCCAAAAAATATACCATGAAATAAAATTGTCCTACAGAAACAAGTTCTAAAAGTCTGTAACCAGAGTAGGAGAGGCAAGATTGAAGCAAGATTTGAGTCGGAAGCTAGTTGTGAAACACTCTTCCAGTCATTAGACAAATATAATTATTAGAGAGAATTTGAGTTACATTAATTCTTACTCAAAAAACTTCTCTCTTGTTGGCAATATACTCAATAAATTATAGTTATAAATGCACTATACATTTCTTAATGGGAATTGTACAAAATAGAACTCATCAGAATTCCTGTGTTTGTAGGGCACAGATTTGTAGCAATATTGTCTGGGTGTTAGGATGCATGTTTTGTAAGTTCCATCATGCCTGTAATCCTGGCACTTTGGAAGGCCTATGTTAGTGGATCACCTGAGGTCAGGAGTTTCAGCCCAACCTGGGCAACATGGTGAAACCCCGTCTCTACTAAAAATACAAAAAAAGAAAAAAAAAATTAGCCCGGCATGGTGGCTCACGCCTGTAGTCTCAGCTACTCGAGAAGCTGAGGCATGAGAATCGCTTGAACCCAGGAGGTAGAGGTTGCAGTGAGCTGAGATCATGCACTGCACTCCAGCCTGGGCGACAGAGTGAGACTCAGTCTCAAAAACAAAACAAAACAAAACAAAACAAAAACTGTCCAAGTGCTAGAAGAAAGACTGAATTATTTTTCTATTATCTTTATCAGAAATATATTGCAAAATTATTTTCACATACAGAGACAGTCAAATGAATATATAGCCCCAAACAGAAAAAAATAGAGAAGAATAACAGGTGCTGAATTAATAAAAATATTGTATTTTTTTTTTGCTACCTAGATTTTTAAAAAGTCTTTGTTCTGATTTATTTTCTTATTTTAATTAGACATATATTTTGTACCTCATTTAACATTATTTTTCTTATATAGGGCTCACAAAATCTTCTTGTTTGTGAATCATAAAACTTGGATCCACTCCTTCTCATAGAGCTGATATTTTGTTGGGAGAAGACAAACAATAAACAAATATAACACAGTCAAGAAGTGGCAAAGCTAAAAAGAAAAATAAGACAAGTTTAGAGGACAGGAAGTCCAGGAAGTATGACATTTTAGATAGACTGGCCAAGGAAGAGCACTAAAAAAAAAAAAAAGAAAAAGAAAAAAAACCCTAAAATTTTATTTGAATCACAACATTTTTTCTACCATGTCCTTTTTCTGTTCCAGGATCCATTTGGATATCCCACTGAATTTAATCATCATGTCTCCAAACCATTTTCCAATCTGTGGTAATTGTTTAGTCCTTTCTTATTTTTATGACCTTGAGAGTTTTCAAGAATATTGGCCAAATATTTTGTAGAAGGTCTATCTGACATTTTCTTATGGTTAGACGGGGGTTATGAGTTCTGGGGAACAATACTATAGAAGTGAAGTGTTCTTCTCATCACATCATGTCCATTAGTACATGTCAACAACACAACTTTACTGGTGATATTAAACTTGAACACTTGGTTAAGGTAGTGTCTTCCATGTTTTTCTATTGTGAAGCTATTATTTTTCCTTTTCCTCACTCTTATTTGTCAGAATATTTGCTAGAGTCACTAAAGGTCAGCATGCATCCAAGAGTAGGAGAAATAAGCTCTACCTCCTGAAGGAAGAAATGTCAAGTATTTGTGGACACATATTGTAATAGGTGTGTAGTGGTATTCCATTGTGGTTTTAATTTACATTTTCCTAAAGAAAAATGATGCCAAGCATCTTTTCACACATCTATTTGCTAACTATATATCTTCTTTGTCAAAGTGTCTGTTCAGATGTTTCCCATTTTTAATTGCTTATTTGTTTCTTATAAATGAGTTGTAAGAGCTCCTACATTCTGGATAGAAGTCTTATACAATATGTAATTTACAAGTATTTTCCCTTTGTCTGTGGCTTGCCTTATCATTCTCTTAGCATCGTCTTTGGCAAAACAAAAGTTTTTAATTTTGATGAAGTCCAACTTATCAGTTTTTTAATTTTATGGAATGTGATTTTGGTGTTGTATCTTAAAACTCATCACAAGAGGATGGTGTCAGCAACATGGCACAATAGGAAGCCAGAGAGCTTCCCTGGCCTGACAAAGACACCAACTTGCAGCAACAATGCATGGATCAATTTCCTTTATGAGAAATCAAGAAACCCCTTAAGATGCCCCTGCACTCCTGAAGAGCATGAAACCAGCTGCATCAAAGCCAATGTGAAAATTTGTGCCACTCGCTGACCATAGTCCTCTCCCTGGATCAGTGTGGTAGGATCAGGATAAAATTCCTAGCTTCTGCCTTCTCCCTGTAGAGAGAAGGTGAAGATTGAAGCATACATTAAACATTTGATTTTTGGGGGTGGTTGCTGAAGGGACTGGTTTCTGTCTTGCCTAAATCTAGGTGCTAATAGGAAAGTCTGTGAAGATGGGGACCACTAAAGGTGACAGTGTGAAGTAGCATGCACTTATTCATCATAATTCCTCCTGTTGGCTCAGTGCAGAACAAGTGGAAGAAAACCCTCAACTCCCAGCTTCTCCCTCGGAAGGGAAAGACTTGGAACTTGTATTCAATGTTCTGGCTTTTCAGGTGACTGATTTCTGTCTCTCCTGCCTCAGAGCATGGACAAAATGTAGTATGTTATAGATTCTTTGTTGTCAGGGTCACTGACAACAAAAGATAGCTAGACAGTTTGTTGCTGCTCCAGAGGATTTGTGAAACAGCAGACAAAAGTCATACAACTCAGCAACCTCTCCTTTAAAGATAGAAGGAAACAGTGGAGTATGCATCCAACGCTCTGGCTTTTCAGGGAGCTGCCCAAAGAACTGGTTTCTGCCTTACCTGACTTGAATTGCTGATAGGATTCAACATACTCTAAAAGCCTAGGGGGCACTGAGAAAAACAAAGAGCTGAGTGGCTTGCATAAACTCTAGAGAACCAACAGCACTGCAGACAGACACCAATGAGAGCAAGAGATCAGGGCTCCTGAAAAAAAGAAACCAGTAAATCCTTCTATTTGGGAATTTATATGCACAACTCCAGAGAAAATGCATCCACAGAAAAGGTTTGAGAAACCCTCACAGTCTTTAGCTGGGCTGCTTGATAAAGGTCTTTCTCTGTATGAAGACAGTCCACAAAGACTGGAAGGGGTGGTGGTTGTTTTTTTCAGTGTATAAATGTCAGCACAAAGTTATAACACACAAAGAAACAGGGAAACATGGTCCAATTAAAGGACCAAAATATCTCCTAAATTAACCCTAAAGAGTGTAATTACCTAAAAAACTCAAAATAACTGTCGTAAAGGTGTTCAACAAGCTCAGGAAAATGATTCATCAACAAAATGAAAATATCAACAGAGATAGAAAATATTGAAAGGAACCAAACAGAAATTTTGGAGCTGATGAATACAATAACTGAATTGAACAATTCACTAGAGAGATTCAACTGTCAACTTAATCAAGCAGAAGAAAGAATCAGCAAAGACAAAGACAAGTCATTTGAAATTTTCCATCCAGAGCAACAACAACAACAACAAAGTAGGATGGGTTAAGAAAATCTAAGGGATTAATGTGACAATAGCAAGTGGGCCAGCTTATGCATATGGGAGAAGAGAAGACAGAGAGAGAGAGAGGCAGAAAGTTTATTTGCAGAAACAAAGGCCAAAAATTTCACAAATCTGGAAAATGAAATGAACATCCAGATTCAGCAAGCACAACACACTACAACTAGATGATTCCAAAGAAGTGTACGCTGTTAAAGCAAACTAAATATGGCCTGAGAAGGACTCCATACTTCTATATGTGAATCCCTGTGGATGAACCGTAACATAGCTTAATAGTTAAACAAGATTTAAAACCTAACTTAGGAGTATGTGCCTGTAACAATAACTGAGTCTTGGCCAATCCCAGCGGCCACATTTTAACCACTCATAAACTGATAATTGTTCAAACTGTGTTCAAATAAGGCAAACACCAACCTGTAACCAATCCAGCTGTTTCTGTACCTCACTGCTGATTTCTATATATCATTTCCTTTTTTTTTTTGTCTATAAATCTTCTTCCACCGTGTGGCTGCACTGAAGTCTCTGTGAATCTGCTGTGATTCTGGGGGCTGCCCAATGTGTGAATCATTCATTGCTCAATTAAACTCCTTTAAATTTAATTTGGATGAAGTTTTTCTTTTATCAATACCAATGTATATTATAATCAAATGTCAAATGGCAAAAAAAAATAAGAATTTTGAAGACAGCAAGAGAAAAGCTACTCATCATTTATTAGGCTATGAGTGAATTTCTCAGCAGAAACATTGCAAGCCAGAAGGAGGTGGGATGAATATTCAAAGTGCTGAAAGAAAAAAAAATTGTCAGCCAAGAACAGTGTAACACACAAAACTGTCCTTCAGAAATTAACAGAGCTGGGGACAGTGTTGTGCACCTGTAGCCTCAGCCATTCAGGAGGCTGAGTTGGGAGAATCATTTGAGCCCAAGAGTTTGAGGCTGCGTAGTGCAGTATGATATCACCTGTGAATAGCCACCGCAGAGCCACTGCATTTCAGCCTCGGTGACATAGTGAAACCCATTTCTAATTAAAATGAACAACAACAACAACAACAAAAAAGGAGAAATAGAAACTTTCCCAGGTAAACAGAAGCTGAAGGAATTCATCGCTTTACAAAAAGTGCTAAAGGGAATTCTTTAAGTTGAAAAGAAGAATGCTGAACAGCAACATGAAAACATATGAAAGTAGAAAACTCACTTATAAATATAGAATACTGTAATACTGAAATGGTAGTGCATAACATACTTTTAATTTTGGTATAGAAGTTACAAGGCAAAAGTATAAAAATAACTGTGACTATAAAATATGCTAATGTTACATATTATAAAAATATGTAATTTGTGACATTAATAACATAAAGTGTGTGAGGGGATTAAAAGAGTAGAGATTTTGTATGCAATTGAAGTTAAACTGTTAGCAACTTAAGATACATTGTTATAAGATTTTTTATGTAAGCTCCATGGTAGCCACAAAGAAAATACCTATAGAAAATACACAAAAGAAAATGAGAAAAGAGTCACAACATGTCACTAAAAAAATCATTGAAACACAAAGGAAGACAGTAAGAGAGGAAAAGAGGGACAAAAAAGTTATAGGACAGACAGAACACAATTAACAAAATGGCAATAATAAGTTCTTCCATGTCAGTAATTACTTTTTTTTGGTGGGGGGGATAGAGTTTTGCTCCTGTCGCCCATGCTAGAGTGCAATGGCACAGTCACGGTGCCCTGCAATCTCCGCCTCTCAGGTTCAAGACATTCTCCTGCCTCACATCCCAGGTAGCTGGGATTACAGGTGTCCACCACCATGCCAAAAATTTTTGTATTTTTAGTAGAGACAGGGTTTCACCATGTTGGCAAGGCTGGTCTCAAACTCCTGACCTCAGGTGATACACCCACCTCCACCTCCCAAAGTGCTGGGAACAGCACTCGGCCAGTAATTACTTTTAATGTAAATGGATTAAACTTCCCAATCAAAAAACAGAGTAGCACTGAATGGATTTAAAAAACAAGTCAACTATATGCTGTCTACAAGAAACTCATGTTAGAGTTAAGGACACATATAGGCTGAAAGTAACAAAGATGGAAAAAGATATTTCATGCAAAAGGTCACGAAAAAGAGCAGAGATAGTCATACTTATATAGAAAAGAAGAGACACTAAGTTTAAAAAGTCACAGGAGACAAAGGATGTTATATAATGATACAATGGCCAATTCATCAAGATATATACAATGATGAATTCATATGTGCCAAAGATCAGAACACCCAAATATCAGACTCAAACATTAACAGAATTGAAGAGAGAAATAGCAACACAATCATAGTAGGATAATTTGATTATCCACTTTAAATTTAGTGGATAGGACATCCATATAGACGACCAATAAGGAAACAGTACTTGAACAACACTAAAAGAAGCATAGGGGAAAATCTCCATGACATTGGTCTTGGCAATAATTTTTTGGATCTGACACCAAAAATACAGGCAACAAAAGCACAAATACACCAATAAGACTTTAAAAACTTCTGTGTAGCAAATAGAATAATCAACACAATGGAAAGACAAAATACAAAATGGGAAGAAATATTTGCATTTCATATACCTGATAGGGGTTAATATTTTAAAAAAAGGAATTTCTATGACTCAAAAGCAAAAACAAGCAAACACAAATCCTAGATAACCCAATTTTATAAATGGGCAAAGGACTTGAATAGACATTCCTCCATATAAGACATACAAATTGCCAACAGGTATATAAAAAGATGCTCAATCTCACAAATCATCAGGGAAATGCAAATTGATTCCTCTGCAAGGAGATATCACCTCACACCTGTTAGGATGGCCATTAGCAACAAAATAGAAAATAGGCCAGGCGTGGCGGCTCACGCTTGTAATCCCAGCACTTTGGGAGGCTGAGGCAGGTGGATCACGAGGTCAGGAAATCAAGACTATCCTGGCTAACACGGTAAAACCCCATCTCTACTGAAAATACAAAAACTTAGCCAGGCGTGGTGGCACACACCTGTAGTCCTAGCTACTCGGGAGGATGAGGCAGGAGAATCACTTGAACCTGACAGGAGGATGTTGCAGTGAGCTGAGATCGCACCACTGCACTCCAGCCTGGGTGACAGAGTGAGATTCTGTCTCAAAAAAAAAAAAAATAGAAAATAACAAATGTTGGCAAGGACATGGAAACTTTGGTATTCTTGTGCAGTTTGTGGTAATACAAAATGGTGCAGCCACTATAGAAAATGGCATAAAAGTTCCTCAAAAAATTAAAAATTAGAGCTACCATATGATCTCATAATTTTACTGTTAGGTATATATCCAAAAGAATTAAACATAAGAACTTGAAAAGACATTTGCACTTCAGTGTTCATAGGCAGCATTTTACAACAGTCAAGAGGTAGAAACAATCTGGGTGTCCATCAATGGATGAATAAATTAAGAGAATGTGGTATATATTTATAATGGAATATTATTCAGTCTTTAAAAAGAAGGAAATCATGTCATATGCTACACCTTGGATGAAACTTGAGGATATTATGATAAGTGAAAGAAGCCAGTCACAGAAGGACAATCATTGCATGATTCCACTAATATGAGGTATCTAAAGATGTCGAACTTTTAGAAGCATAAAGTATAATGCTTGTATTGGTCCATTCTCATGCTGCTCATAAAGACATACCCAAGACTAGGTAATTTATAAAGGAAAGAGATTTAATTGACTCACAGTTCTGCAGGGCTGGCAAAGCCTCAGGAAACTTACATTCATGGTGGAAAGGGAAGCAAACACATCCTTCTTCTCGTGGCAGCAGCAAGTAGAAGGGGCAATTAAAAGGAAAAATAGGCCAGGTGTGGTGGCTCACGCCTGTAATCCCGCACTTTGGGAGGCCGAGGTGGGCAGATCACGAGGTCAGGAGATCGAGACCATCCTGGCTAACATGGTGAAAACCCGTCTCTACTAAAAATATAAAAAATTAGCTGGGCATGGTGGTGGGCACCTGTAGTCCCAGCTACTCAGGAGGCTGAGGCAGGAGAATGGTGTGAACCCAGAAGGCAGAGATTGCAGTGAGCTGAGATTATGCCACTGTACTCCAGTCTGGGAGACAGCATGAGACTCCATCTCAAAAAAAAAAAAGAAAAAATAGCCCCTTATAAGACCATCAGAATTTCATTACAACTCACTCACTATCATGAGAGCAGTATGGAGGTAACCACTCCTATGATTCCATTACCTCCCACCAGGTCCCTCCCATGACACATGGGGATTATGGGAACTACAGTTAAAGATGAGATTTGGGTGGCGACACAGCCAAACCTTATCATTCTGCCCCTGGCTCCTCCCAAATCTTATGTCCTCACAATTCAAAACACAATCATAACCTTCCAACAGTTCCCCAAAGTCTTAACTCATTCCAGCATTAACTCAAAAGTCCAAGCCCAAGGCAAGCCCCTTCCACCTGTAAAATCAAAGCAAGTTAGTTAGTTCTAGATACAATGGGGGATACAGGCATTGGATAAGTACACCCATTCCAAATGGGAAAAATTGGCCAAAACAAAGGGGCCACAGATCTTATTCAAGTCTGAAATCCAACTGGGTAGTCATTAAACCTTAAAGTTCCAAAGTAATCTCCTTTGACTCCATGTTTCACATCCAGGTCACGCTGATGCAAGAGGTGGGCTCCCATGGCCTTGGGCACCTCCACCCTTGTGGCCTTGCAGGGTATAGCCCCCCTCCTGGCTGCTTTCACAGGCTGGCATGGAGTGCCTGTGGCTTTTCCAGGTGCACAGTGCAAGCTGTCAGTGGATCTACCATTCTGGGGTCTGGAGACAGTGGCCCTCTTCACACAGCTCCACTAGGCAGTGCCCTGGTGGGGACTGTCTGTGGGGGCTCCAACCCCACCTTTCCCTTGTGCACTGCCCTAGCAGAGGTTCTCTATGAAGGCTCCCCTGTGCAGCAGACTTCTACCTGGACATTCAGGCCTTTCCACACCTCCTCTGAAATTTAGGCAGAAGTTCCCAAACCTCAATTCTTGACTTCTGCACACCCACAGGCCCAATACCATGTGTAAGCTGCTAAGGCTTGGGGCTTGCACGCTCTGAAGCAATGGCCTGAGTTGTACATTGGCCTCTTTTAGCCAAGGCTGGTGCTGAAGCATCTGGGATGCAGGGCACCATATCCCAAGGCTGTACACAGTAGGGATGCCCTGGGCCTAGCCCATGAAACCATTTTTCCCTCCTAGGCTCTGGGCCTGTAATGGTGGGGGTGGGGGGCACTGCTATGAATGTCTCTGACATAGAAGAACCTCTCGTCTTGCCCATTGTCTTGGTGATTAACATTTGACTCCTTGTTACTTATGCAAATTTCTGCAGCCAGCTTGAATTTCTCCCCAGAAAATGGGGTTTTCTTTTCTATAGCACTGGCAGGCTGCAAATTTTCCAACCTTTTATGCTCTGCTTCCTCTTGAATGCTTTGTTGCTTAGAGATTTCTTTCACCAGATACCCTAAATCACCTCTCTCAAGTTCAAAGTTCCACAGATCTCTGGGTCGGGGCAAAATGTTGTCAGTCTCTTTGCATAGCAAGAATGACCTTTACTACAGTTCCCAACAAGTTCTCCACCTCCATCTGAGACCACCTCAGCCTGGACCATTGTCCATATCACTATCATCATTTTGGTCAAAGCCATTCAACAAGTCTCTAGGAAGTTCCAAACTTTCTGACATTCTCCTGTCTTCTTCTGAGCCCACCAAACTGTTCCAACCTCTGTTTGTTACCCAGTTTCAAAGTCACTTCAACATTTTTGGATATTTTTACAGCAGTGCTCTACTCTCTGTGGTACCAATTTACTGTATTAGTCTGTTCTCACACTGCTAATAAAGACACACCCAAGACTGCATAATTTATAAAGAAAAGAGGTTTAATTGACTCACAGTTCCACACAGGCTGAGTAAGCCTCAGGAACCTTACAATCATGGCGGAAGCAAATACATCCTTCTTCACATGGCAGCAGCAAGGAGAAGTGCCAAACAAAAGGGGGAAAGCCCCTTATACATCTTGTGAGAACTTACTATCATGGGAGCAGCATGGAAGTAACCACCTCCATGATTCCATTACTTCCCATTGGGTCTCTCCCACAACATGTAGGGCTTATGGGAACTACAGTTCAAGAGGAGATTTGGGTGGGGACACAGCCAACTCATATCAGCATGTTTTTTAATGAAAAAACACAAAATTCATCATCAAATTCATAGAGATTTTCTCCTGTTTTCTTCTAGAAGTTTTATGGTTTTGGGTTTTACATTTAGACCTATGATCTATTTTTAGTTAATTTTTATATAAGCTGTGAAGTATATGCTGAGGTTCCTTTTTGGCATGTGAACATTCAATTATTCCATCACTGTTTATGTAAATGACTATTCTTTTTCCATTGAAATGGTGTGCCTTTGTCAAAAATCAGGCAACCATATTTGTGTATTTATTTCTGGGCTCGCTATTCCACTCCACTTATCTATATGCGTATCCTTATGCTAGTACCACAGTCTTAATTACTGTAGCTTTATAGTGACCCATGAAATTGGGTAGTGTGGGTTCTACAAGTTTTTTCTTCTTATTTATAATTTTTTGATCATTCTGTTTTCTTTGTCTTTTCATATACATTTTAGACTCATCTTGTCATTATCTATAAAAAATCTTGCTGGAATTTTGATAGGAATTACATTAAAACTGTAGATAAATTTGGAGAGAATTAATATCCTAACAATATTGAGTGTTTCTATCTATGAACATAGTATAGCTCTTCATTTATTTAGTTCTTCATTCATTTCTTTTTTCAGTTTTGAGAAGACCACTTTGATAAGGAGACATTTGAGTTAAGACCTGAATTAAGTGAGGAAGTGAACCATCTGTAGAAAGAGTGTTTCAGGCAGGCAGCATAATAATAAGTGCAAAGGGTATTTCAGGCAGGCAGTATAATAATAAATGCAAAAGTCCTGAAGTAAAGTGTGGTTGAAGTAGTCTAAGAACAGTAAGGAGGCTAGAGGAGGAGGTGGAAAATTCTTCTTGTTTGATTCCTGGTAGCATTACTCCAACAATTATTTCTTCACCCCAGCAGCAGCAAGGTCTTCCCATAGCAGTAGCTGAATGGAGTTTGCAGTTCTTCTTGAATTTGCAGAATTAGCCTCATTACCACACCACCCCTGCCACCTCCCCTACCACCCCCATTAGTGAACAGCACCAACCAGTGGAGTGGAGTGAAGTGGTGTGAAGAGGAGTAGAGGATCATATCACAAAAGTAACAAGAGGCCAGATTATATAAGGTCTTACAGCCAATGTAAGGCATTGAATTTTATTCAGAGGAAGGACAGAAGTGATTGAATGTTTTTGAGCAGAGAAGTGATGTCTGACTTATCTTTTAAAAGATCATTCTGAGTGCTGTGTGCAGAAAGGATTGATGGGAAAAGATGAGTCCAAGATAGAAGCAGGGAAACCAATGATGAGACAATTACAATATTTCAGCAAGAACAGATGGTGGCTTGGACTAAGGCATGAGTACAGGAAGTAATAAATGTTGGAATATAGATCTATTTTCAAGATAGCACTGATATGAGTTGCTGAGGGTTAGATGTGGCCTGTGAGAGAAAGAGAGGAATTAAAGGTTTTTATTCTAAGCAACTGGAAGGATAGCATGTCCATCAACTAAGTTGGGGAAGACTGCGAGAGTAGGGGTTTCAAAATTGTTTATCTAGTTTAGAATGAATAGGCAGTGGAAAAAAGATTCTAAAATATTTATTAAATATTTATTAAATTTTAAGTACAGAATCTAAGAACCTGCATCATACATCTGAGTACATTCCAATAGCAACCATCTGGGATAAACAGCAGCCTATGCATTATGGCTTGAATGTGAATGGTGAGGGTAAGGCAATAGGCAGACGGGAGGAAAATAACATTTTAATTAGTAACTCAAGTTATTATGCCTCTAAAGGAGCATGTAGGAATGATATCTGGGGCTCAGGAAGACCTCACTGAAGATTATGTACTTTACTTGAGACTTAAAGGAGTTAGCCAGAGGAGGAAGTTGGAGTTTGTAGGAATGGGAGGTTAGTCCATAAGCCAAGTGATGAACAGATGCAAAGGTCCAAGAATGAGAAGATGTGTTTGACAAAGTAAAAGAACAACAAGCATAGAGAAGGGAGAGCCAAATTAAGAGTATTGTGAAATAAAGCAGGAGATAGATTTTATTCTAATAACCAGATCTATAATTTTTTTTTTTTTTTGAGATGGAGTCTCACCCTGTTGCCTAGGCTGGAGTGCAGTGGCATGATCTCGGCTCACTGCAACCTCCACCTCTGGAGTTCAAGTGATTCTCCTGCCTCAGCCTCCAAAGTAGCTGGGATTATAAGCGTCCGCCACCATGCCCAGCTAATTTTTGTATCTTTAGTATAGATGGAGTTTCTGTATGTTGGCCAGGCTGGTCTCAAACTCCTGACCTTGTGATCCACCAGCCTTGGCCTCCCAAAGTGCTAGGATTACAGGTGCGAGCCACCGTGCCCGGCCCAGATCTGCATTTTTACAGAATGAATTGGAGGGGAAGAGTCATCTAGCCTGAAGACTAGTTAGGATGTCATTGCAGATGTCCTGATAATGATGGTTATGGAAGTAGATTCAGACTTCAGAGATACTTAGCAGCTTATATATGGCAAGTTAGAAGAGACAGGCTCTGAGAATGACTACTAGACTTCTAAGGTGGCAACTTGGCAGATGGCGATACCTTTACTAAAATGGGTGTGCCACATATTGTCTCTCAGCTGCAAACCTACTCTTCTATATTCTACTTTGTGAAGCTGATGCTTGTATTTTGCAAAACACATTTCTGCTTTGCTGGCTGGCTCTATGTAAACTCTTCCAGACGTGGCACTAGAGGGATACTGGGTAGCTGGAGGAGGAGAAAAGAAATGCTTTTTCCCGTGTGCTTCCTGGTAGCATCAGTCTAGCAATGATTCTTCACCCCAGAAGTAGCAAGTTCTTCCCATAGCAGTAGTTGAATGCAGTTTGCACTTTTCCCTAAATTTAGAGAACAGCCTATATCACAACACTGTGTTCCCATTCCACTCCCCCCCTACCTCTCCCTCCCCTACTCCCCTCCCAGCCCCCATGTCCACACTGAGCCAATAGCACTAACCAGATAGTGCTCTCTCTTCAAGGGTCTGAATTTCAGGCTTATGGGGATCCTCTTTTGAACCCAAAGACCCTAGAATCACTTGAGTAGCATTTCTTCCTCAGAAGTCTGAGTTTTAGCTATTGGAGTTCCTCCTCTAAGTTTCTAAGATTTGATAATTCTAGCCTCCTTCCTTTGTTCCCTCAGCCCTTCCTGCAGTTGCTACCTCCATGATACCTTATGGGTTGGGGGGCTTTTGAAGTGTTTCTTTTTAAGCTTTCATTTACCTAGTTAACATTTTTTAATGTAAAATTGTCTCTAATCAAATAACGTGTGTGGTTTCTGTCTCTTGACTGGACCTTGATTGATATAGAAATTGGTTCTAGAAAAGACTTTAGAAGTTGGGATTTGGGATTTGTTTGGTTTTGTCCTTGAGCTTGAATGAAGTGCTGAGCTCCCCACTAATGTGAAATAAATTCTGGTAACCCATGTCATGCAGATGTGTCATGATTCATTAAACTGTCACCTGCAGTTAATTGTGATGACATTCCTACTGAACCAAGTGCCTTAGGAGCATGGGCCTGATGCATCTGTTAGCAGTAGTAATGACTGTGAGGGCTGTGGTGTGGGATAGATTCTTGAGTTTAATAAAACACATACAGAAAGAATAACAAACTCAGGTCTTTACATTCTTCATAAAGTCTCATTAGGATGCCAAAATGATTCTATGGCAGTCCTAAAAGAATCTCTCTTTTCTTGCAGCCACAGGGCTGATATTATTAAAAATAAAAAAAGACTTCATTGGCCAGTTTACAATTTTTACAACAACAGTTGGATTTACAACCTTGCTAGGTCTGTCATGTAGAAATTAAAAAAAATGGAAAGAAAATGACCCTAAAACTTGGAATGAGTACACATTTGTTTGGGCTTAAATGGGGTTAAGAATTTTGAATTGTCAAGTCATTTTGAGCCTCTTCTGACAGTGGGAGCAGTTACTCCTCCTGTGTCTGAGAGATTAGCCTTCTCTTGCTTGAAAACTCTATCCACTATACCCATAACTAGGTCAGATATCAACATACCCCAAAGAGCCAGCATCAAATTTAACTTAGGAGGAAGCAGGTGGTAAACCAAAAGAATTGCCAGATTTTTCTAATTTATATCACCATCAACCTAGGGAACATGTATAGGAATGGAGCTTAAGGAAGATGAAATATAACACTGGATTGGGCCAAATGTATTGATAAGGGTGTACTTACCTGAGGTTCTGGATTTAATGTGTTGGCTCATGCAGGTGGAAGCATTCTAACAATTTAATATGTTGGTTTACTGACAGTTGGGCACAACAGCAGCGTCTATTTAATGAGGTTGAGATACCAGAACTTTCCATATTATAATGTTGAGGAAAAGATTCCAGTGCTTAGGGAAACAGGAATGGTGGAGCATATTTATCATGTGTAGTCTACACACCCATCCCTCAACAACATCCTTGAGAGAATCCAGAGGAAATCCCATAACTGACATGTGGAGAAACACATTTGTGTATAGACCGTGTACATCCTTGAGAAGTTCTGTTGTGGCTGTGCTCTGTAAGCCAGGTATAACGGGAATTTTCAGTGTTGAGATGGGCTCCGCAATTTAATAGGGATGTTGGAAGTTCTGGAGTATCAGGGGCAAGCAGTAGTACTTAACCACAGAAGACAAGGTGGGGGGCATATTTATTATAAAAGGAAAGCAGTAACATAGTGGTAATCATAGTTTTGAGCCATAGGAATTTTGGGAAGTATCCTATTGATTATAATGTCCCGAAGAATGAAATAGTTAGACAACCTAGTAAAATGGTCCTTAATCTCTATAACAGTAAAAACCAGACCTGACAGCAAAGAAAACTGACTGGAGTCTCAGAAATGGACAGTCACGGTCTTTTATTCAGTTTCCAGACCTAAGCCATGTACAGTACGAGAACCTCTTGGATTGAAGGAGACATCAGGTCTCTTTGAGGAAAGCCCTATATCATAGCCACAAGTGTATACTGTATATCTTCTTTCAAGTCTTCCTCAAAGGAAGCTGCAGCCATCTACTAGGGTGACTGTGTAGTAACAAAATGGAAATACCCAGACCTTTTGTGGGATTATCAAACACTGGCCAACCGATACTAATTCCTGCGCACTCACAGCCCTGCAAGTCTACCAGTTAAACTGGGGGCTTATGTAGTGTCTTAGTCAGTTCAGGCTGTTTTAATGAAATATTATTGGGTAGCTTATAAACAACAGAAATTCATTTCTCCCAGTTGAAGGCTGGGAAATCCAAGATCAAGATCCAGGCTGATTTCGTGTCTGGTGAGTGCCTGCTTTCTGGTTCATAGGTGGTGTCTTCTAGCTATGTCCTCACGTGATGGAAGGGGTAAGGGGTCTCTCTCAGGGGTCTTTTGTAAGGGTACCAATTCTTTTCATGAAGTCTTCACCCTCCTGACCTCATCACCTCCTAAAGGCCTCACCTCCTAAAACTATCACCTTAGAGGTTAGGATTTTGTGAACATTGTCAGATTCAAAATGTAGTCACTTGTGTCAAACCCTAGCAAAATGGAGCTAGGAAAGGCTATGCTGGTAGGGCTCTCACACACAATTTGCCTGATAACACAAACTATCACAAGACATTTTTCCAAACCACAGTTTACTATGTGAGTCACACAAAGACAGCTGGCAGCACAAGGACAGCTAGCCGCTTACACAAGAACATATGCCTGACACACTGACTCACAAACCCAATTCTAAATGTAAAGGCCTAACTGAAACTCCAAGATTACAAGTCCTCCCTAAGGACTACTGACATTCACATATCAGAACTCTCCAGCTCTTGTAAGATGTTGCCAGCACCAAAAAACTTTCTTTTAAAACAACTTGCATAAATCTCCTCTTTCTCCAATAAAATCCTAACCTTTTACTCTGTTCTCCATATATACTGGAGGCCATCCTGGTTTGTATATATGTCCCAAATTACAATCCTACTTCTTGTATACTATTCCCAAATAAAGCCTTTTTACTTAGAGATTCATCTCTATTTTTACATGACAATTTCAATATATGAATTTGTTGAGGGACACACACATTTAGACTATAGAAGTGAGTCAGGTGATAACTGGAGACCTAGCCCAACTTTGAAACATGATGTGCTCAGTAGGTCCACAAATCCACTGTGTGTTTTTGTCTCCAGCTCTCGAATGTATAATTGGAAGAGACATATGTTTAGGCATAATAGATATGCTTGGCAGCTGGTAAAATCCTCACAGTGTCTATGTGACCCATGGAATAAGGACCACGATAGTAGAAAGAGGAAGCCTCTGGAGCTTTCCTTCCCTTTCAGGACAGTACAAAAAAAGATATACTACATCTTTAGAGGAGTTGCAGAGATTAGTGCCATTATCAAAGACTTGAAAGATGGATTAATCCTATCACATCTCCATTTAAGTCACCTGTTTGTCCAATGCAGAAGAGAAATCTTAGCAAATAACTGAGTGTGGTTATAAACTTAATCAGGAGGTGACTCCAGTGTTATTTGATGCTCCAGAGGTAGTGTTACTAGGGTGAATCACCATGACATTTCCTGACATCTAGTGTGTAGCTATTAACATGGCAAATGTTTTGTCTCTATATTAATTTATAGGGTCCAACTAAAACAGTTGACCTCTTACATGTCAAGGCCAGCAGTGTAGCATCATTGGATTGATATCCAATCTTTTACTCTTTGCCATAATATAGTTCACAGAGATCTTGATCATCTTAATATTCTCATACAAAATAAACTGGTTCAACACATTGATTAAATTATGTTGTTCAGATCTGATAAATGCAAAGTAGTAAGCATTTTGGATGGCAAAAAAAGACAACTAGGATCTCAACTGTCAGGATTCATTACCTGATACAGTGAAGAACAATAGAGAAGCAGAATGCTGGAGTAAAAGGGACAATGACAAGATTAGTTTCAGGCATGTTGAGCAGCATAACAGAGAGTTATCCAAGTGAAGATATTCAGGAGGCAGTCAGGTACATTAATCTGGAGTTAGAGAGAACACAAGTAATGTAGATTTGGTAAGCACTGGCAAACAATAAGTCATAACTGAAACCATGGAATGGGATGAGATTTAGTAAGAATACATAGAATAGAGAAGACCCAAGACTGAGCCCTGAGGAATGTAAAACTTTAAAGGTCTATGAGAAGAGGAGGAACCAGCAAAGCAGGATGAGAAGGAGCAGCCAGAGTACCAGGAGAGGTTTCAGAGAGTATGGGGCTCCAGAAGTCAAGGGAAGAAAGTGTAGCTAAAAGAAGGGAGAATATCAGCAACGTAAATGCTGTAGAATGGTCAAGCAGGAGGACTAAGAGTGTTCATTGGGTTTAGTCCCATGGAGGTCATGGGTAACTTTGCAGTGAACAGCTTCAGTGTAGTGGAGGGGGTAAAATTAGTTTGGTGGGGGTTAAAGAGTGCTTGCAGGGTGATTATAGAGAGAGCAGAACCATGGTAAATAGGTGGATAGTGAGTTCAATTCACTAAAATTGGAGATTCAAAGAAGCAACTTATTTGGGAGAGATTTATATAAAGTTCAGTTGTAAATATATTGAGCTTGAAATGTCTTTGTATTTCCAGTGCCTAACTTGGTGTCTGGTATGCTATTTGTGAATGAGTCATGATTGACTATGACTTCAACACATTACTCTTCCTTTATCCTGCTTATCCTTCCTCATAGGGTTGATAAACACTAAACTTGGTCATTGAAGAAAGTATTGACATTGCCAGAATGTCTCGTAAAAGTAGGTCTTGTCCATCTGCCCCAAAGGAGGCAAGAGTGTCCAGTGGAGGAACACAGAATAAATGCTAAACAGACCTAGGACCAAATATGTACACAGTCACTTAGAGCTGTGGGATGCAGTGTATGTCTAATACTCCCTCTCAGCTCTTGTTTTCCTGTTTATATGTTGTTTCACCATACCTGCTTCTCACAGTGGTTAGGGTGAAATGAGATAATGAATTAGAAGAGTAGCACATTGTGAGGCTCATCATCAGTGGTCAATAAGTTCATTCCTTGCAGTCCAATATAGAAAAGTACAAGGCACTGCAGAGAAGCTCCATGCTCTCTGGTTCTCAGAATTTTTAAAGTATTGTTCAAATAGGAAACATGTACGACCCTTGCTCCTTGACTATAAAGTAACCAGCTATGCAACACAGCAGGTCACTGGGTATGATCTAGGTTGGCAGTGAAAGAAGAAACTGGTGAATGCAGGTGGATAACAAGAGGCCTATATACATTCCACTATGAGAGGAGCAAGTGGGCCAAGGGAAAGGGAAAAGTGTGGGGAAAAGAAGTAATATAAGCTATGTTTTAAAAAACTGCGTACAGAATCAATACTCCCTCAATGAAAAACAGGATACCTAAAGGTAATGTTTTGATAAAAAGACATCATTTAATACTAAGAAGAGTTTTTGCTAGTAATTCTACCCAGTAAGATGTAAAATTTATCAACCCACAAAGTTGACCTTTCCAAATAGAGTATACTTGTACCTAAGTAAGAACATTTAATTCAGTCTTTGTTATCTTGAACAACTTTTTAAGATATATTTCAATATTTATTCAGTTTCACCCCATGATGTGTAAATACTCCATATATAATTCTGTGATTAATATGACTGAGGTTAGGAAACAGATCTGAGGACCTAAAATACCAAAATTTACCCCAAAGTCTAAGTACCTATAACATGGGAAAGAGATAAAAATCCTACTAGAGATGGCACCTATCTTATCTTTGTGGGTACCTAATGAGAATGCTTGACTCCATTAAACTCCATAGCATTTTACTGAGGGTCCACAGCAACCAAATCATTACTGGGGCTGAGAAAATCCAACGCAGTTTGTGGCCTGTGATAGGTCTTAAATATTTGTTAATTAATAAAGTCATCATGCTGAGAAAAACAGTAGTTGCCTGGATCAGCACTCTTATTTTTATTTTGTGTAATCATAACTTATGATTTTGAAAATTTGTGCCCGGCATTTCGTATTTCCACAGGGTAGAACATGAAATATTATCTCACCTCTTCCATTGTTCTCCATTGCTGCTCTCTTGACTTTATAAAAGAGGGTTTCATTTTCATACCGTGTTAGCAGGAATAAAAAATGAGTATAAACTCTTTGGAAGTTGTTAATTTGGAATTTTCTCAATTCTATTAATTTTTTTATTAAAAAGTAGCCTTAACTAAGCAATTCTACTTCTAGAAATTTATACTTGCACCAAGTTGAATGGACAAGTATTGTTTGTACACTGAAAAATGGCAATAACTTAAATGTCTGTAGGGTTACATGAAGATGCATCCAACTAATGGAATACTCTGAAGCCTTTGAAAAGAATGAGGTTAAGTTTAAGTGTCGCCACAGAAAGACCATCAAGGAATAGTAAGTGAAAAGAGAAAGATTGCATAATAATAGTAGTGATAACAGTAATTATAATAAACATATTATGTTCTAAGCACTTTACATTCATTAACTCATTTAATTCTCCTCATAACTCTATGGGGTGGGTACGATTGTTATCCCCATTTTGCAGGTGAGGAAATCGAAGCACAGTGATGTCTAGTAATTTGCCCAAGGTCACAAAACTACTAAGTGGCAGCGGCAGTGTGTGGCTTGAGGATTAGTGTTCTTCTCTGGTTCTATCCCAGATATGTTTTTTAAAATATGTAAAAATGTGTATATACGTATATATTTGCTTTTTATTATGAGGGGAATTGTTACTTCTATAATATTTTTTTCTACAAGGATGTTTCTTAAAATACAATGTTTTATTTTTCCTTTTGAAGCTAGCAGTCAAGGAAGAAATTTAATCATTTTCCTTGTTTTCATTGATTCAATCAACTAAAATATCTAAACTGTGTTAGGCATCCTTGCCTGCCCCTGTCCTCAAGAAGCAACTGTCCAGTGGAAGAGAGTGATATGTAAACATGTAATGCAGAGCCCTTTTGCTATGGTCTGTATGTGTCCTCCAAAATTCATATGTTGAAACTTAATCACCAATGTGATATTATTAAGAGGCAGGCCCTTTAGGAGGTGACTAAGTCATCAGGGCTCTGCCTTTGTGAGTAGGATTCATGCCTTATGAAAGAGGTTTCACACAGTGTTTGTCCCTTTCTGAACTTCTGTCCCTTCCGCCATGTGAGGACATGGTGTTCTTCCCCTTCAGAGGATGCAGTGGTTAAGGTGGCACCTTGATCTTGGATTTCTCAGCCTCCAGAAGTGTGAGAAAATAAATTTCTATTTTTTATGTTATCCAGTCTCAGGTATTTTGTTATAGCAGCAGGAGCAGATGGACACTCTATAAAGATGCGGTAGGAGAGGCACAAAGGAGAGAGAGCAACTATGTAGAGGGAAGTCGGGGGCAGTGTGAAGGAAGACTGCCCAGAGAAGAGGTAATGTTCTGCCAGAATACGGAAGGAAATGTAAGAGTTTTTCAGGAGCTGCGTGAGAGGAGGAAGAGAAAAAGCAGCCCAGATGGAGGGAATAATGAGAGTAAAGACACAGAAGCCAGAACCCACATTGTTGATTGATCTGCACCTTAAGGGAGGGAAACGTGAATAGTGCCTCTGGAGATGTGGGTAGGAACCACATTATCTAGGACCTTGTAGGCTACATTAAGAACCTCATCCTGTGTGCCAGTTTTTTAAGGAACGCTTGAAGAACATAGGTGTTCTCAAAGTAACTCAAAAGATATAAACCAATTATACACATATAACTGAATATTATTCAGCCTTAAAAAGGGAGGACATTCTAACATATGCTACAACGTGGCTGAACCTTGAAGACACTATGTTAATGAAGTAAGTTCATCACAAAAGGACAAATACTACATGATTCCACTTATATGAGGTACCTGGAGTAGTCAAATTCACAGAGACAGAAAGTAGAACACTGGTTAACAGCAGAGAGGGAAGGAAGTAGGGAAACAGGGAGTGATTGTTTAAAGGGGAAAGAGTTTCACTTTGGGATGGTGAAAAAGTTCTAAAGATGGATTAGTGATGATGGTTGCAAAACGATGTGAATGCAGTTAATGCCATTCAATTGTATACTCAAAAAGGGTTAAAATGATAAATTTTATACTTTGTATATTTTGCCACAATTTATTTATTTCTTTAAGATGGTCTTGTGCTGTTGCCCAGGCTGGAGTGCAGTAGCATGATCATAGCTCACTGCAGCCTTGACCTCCTGGGCTCAAGCCATTCTCCCACCTCAGCCTCCTGAGTAGCTGGGACCACAGGCGTGCACCACCACATCTGGCTAATTTTTTTATTTTCTTGTAGAGACAGGGTCTCACTTTGTTGCCCAGGATGGTCTCAAACTCCTGGGCTCAGGCATTCTACCTGCTCCCAAAGTGCTGGCATTACAGGTGTGAACCACTATACCTGGTTTACCAAAATATAAAAATAAGAAAAAAAAAAAAAGAAGAAATTTAAAAAGATACAGACCAAGCACTTAGAAAAATAATTCAAAGCTCTTCTTTCCTAATCTATTAAAGTTCAATATATAATTTCTTTGCTTAAATCGATCATAATGATTTGCTTCTGTTATACAATAATGACTACCATTTACCGAAAACTAGCTCTTTGCTAGCTACACATCCACAGAGATCAGGTTCAGGGAGGTCATCTAATTGGTCCAAGACACACAATAAGGAGTGCGTGTGTTGGGGGGGGTGTCGTCATTTCTAGGAATCCTACAACTGGAAATCAAGTCTTTTAGGCTCCAAACACCTTGTGCTTTCACCAATCCCCACGCTGCTTATCTTGCTTTTTGGGATATGTCAACATTTTTCTTAAAACGAACAAAACTTCTTAATCTGAAAAGAAAGTATTGTTTGTTGTTTTCTGGGTTTAGAAGGTGTAAGAAGCCTGAGGCATTGCAGAATGAAATTTTCGTTGAGTGTTTACTGTTGATCCACATCTGATACTTTTGAAGGGTTTTTACCCCCTGCAAGAGAGGCTAAAAGAGCATTCAAAATTAGTCTAGACGCAGTGTACTCTAACTACTTGGCCGGCCACCTGTAACAGAGGGGAGGAGGGTCTGCACTTAGTTGCGGCAGTTATCCGGAGAATACGGCCTTCCAGCCCCTCTGCCACCAGACTCCCCCCGCCCCAGGTACGCGCCCCGCGGAGAGACCCAGCGCGTGCTCGTGCGCAGGCGCAGGGCGACTGTCATCCGGAGTCTGTGGTTTGTCGCCCGGCGCTCTAGTGTCTGGATGTAGTTCCCCTGGCTTCTCCTTGTCCGCCTCGGGCAGGGGGGTAGCCACTGCCCCTTCTCCAGGCTCTCTCCAACCCCTGCCCAGGCTAAGCCCGGCGCGGCCCTACCCTCTGACCCAGCGTTGCACAATGACCGGGCAAAGTCTCCAGGGGTGTGAACCCCGGCGTCCCTGCCCCTGGGCGGGGACGGGCGGCGGCCAAGCGGGGAGTGGAGGCGGCGAGCGCGCAGCTGGCCTAGTCTGCGGTCCCCAACTCCTCGAGTCCCCTGGGAGCCGCCGCTGCAGGCCCCCGAGCCGCTAGGCCCCGCCGCCAGGCCCGCGCCGCTGCGGCAGCCATGGCGGAAGTTCATAGACGTCAGCATGCTCGGGTTAAAGGAGAAGCCCCCGCGAAATCCTCCACACTCCGAGATGAGGAGGAGCTGGGGATGGCGTCGGCCGAAACGCTGACCGTGTTTCTGAAGCTGCTGGCCGCCGGCTTTTACGGCGTGAGCTCCTTCCTGATCGTGGTGGTGAATAAGAGCGTGCTCACCAACTACAGGTAGGGCCGAGGCGGCGGCGGCGGCGGCCGAGGCCGCGGAGGAGGAGCGGGCGGCGGCGGCGGGGCGGCGGCTCCCTGGACTTTGACTGCCAAAGTTAAAGCCGAACAAAGTTGGGCGGGAGCTGGGGAGGGCGGGCGGCTGACGCGCGCGGCCCGGGCAGCGGAGCCGGCCTGGCGGGCGGGCCTGTGGCCGGGGTCTGCTCCCTGCGCGGAGCTCCGGCCGGACCGGCACGTTTGGGGCTCGCCTGCCATGCCCTGGGCGCACCGCCCCGAAAACCTTGCCCTTCAAAGAGATGGAGCAAAGTGACTCGCTTTGTGACTTTTGAGCCCTTATGCCTGTCGATCAGGGAGGAGAGCAAGGGAAGCCTCCCTCCTCCGCAGCCTGGACAGGGGGCCGGGGCTTCGGTGTCCCCTGCACCCGTTGACAGCATCCTCACCCCCGCGGACAATTATTCCCTTGCTAACACTGGGACCCAGAGGCAGAAGTTGTTGTTTGTTTTTTTTTAAAGGTGTGTGAAACCGTTGCAGAGATCTGTATCTTCACTGCCTTGAGAAATCCTTTGCAGGCAGCGGACTGAAATTGTAGACTCGGACAAGATGAGACAAGCGGTCGCCCGAGGCTACATCAGCGGGGTGGCCTGACAACCAACCGGCAGGGAGTTTTCTCCCAAGATTTTTGTTTGATTTAGGGGCGGACGTTGGTGTGGCTTGTATCGGAATGCCTTATTAACGTTGCCGATGTGCAAATTGAATTCACGGAGCTAAGTTAGGTTTATTCTGATCTTGTTTTTTTCTTTGCCCTTTTTGTAGATTTCCCTCCTCACTATGTGTTGGACTTGGCCAGGTTAGTTGGAATTCTCACCATTACGTGGTTTATGTTGTTAGAACTTCTGTGTGTGTCTTTATGTGTAGAACAGTGAATCTGTGTTCTCTGTTTACAGATGGTGGCCACAGTGGCAGTTCTCTGGGTGGGAAAGGCGCTCAGAGTAGTCAAGTTTCCTGACCTTGACAGAAATGTACCTCGAAAGGTAAAAGAAGAAAAGCGATACTTTATTTTGTGAAATGAAGTCACTATGTATTAATATATTTTATCAGTGCCTTGCGTATTTAAAAATTGCGGCCTCAAAATTGCCCAGTCTAGAGTGGTTATAATGAATGTAAAGAATAAAAGTAGTAAGATGTGTCAAAGAAGGCCTACAATCTCTTTAAACTTAAGAGAAAAAATAACCTAGGAATATTCTTCTGTTTTTAATTAATGCACACTTGTTGAGAGTACAATAGTTTTGCAGTTTTTCTATCCATCTAATCTAGCCAGTGTATCCTGCATTCATTATTCTTTGGGCTTATTTTATACTGTCTGCCTCTGCTTGACTCCAAACGAAGATGAAATGCCCCTTTACTTTTTCTGCTGACATTAGAGCCATGGGCTCTAATACGTTATCATATTTTACAGCAAATGATGTTTCTGTCTCACATTGATCATATTCATATATTTCTGTCTTTTCTCCCTGCCTTCCTTCCTTTTTTTCTGCCATAGTAATGTTGTTTATCCAAGCATAAGTGTTGTTTGGGTGTTTGGGTGTCAAAATTGTGTATGATAACTAATCTTATGTTTTAAGTGGAAAAAATTTTGATCATATAAACAAAATTGTTTCTGTTTGAAAGGACCTTGTTTTAGCTATCTTTATTATTGAGTTTTGTTATCCCTTTTTAAATTTTCTAGACGTTTCCACTACCTCTACTATATTTTGGGAACCAAATCACGGGACTGTTCAGCACAAAGAAACTGAAGTATGGATAACTTTATTTTACTAGTGAGGTTAATATAATGTATTCTTAAAATTGTACTTGAATGTCAAATATTTAACACGTTGTTATTGATTCTGGAAAAAAATGAAAGGTCCAGAAAGCTTCTATTACTACTAAATAATGAAGGTGGTGCCAAAGGTTTTAGTTTATAGTTTATGCTCTTTTCTTTGAAGAGAAAGAGGAGTTTTTTGTTTTTGTTTTTTTTATGCCTCATTTTGATGTTAGAAGTCTTAAAATGTTATAAAATGCTATGATAGGAAATTTTTATTATTTTTCTAGAGCTACAATAGTGGAGATATATACTAGGCTTCTGGGATTTCAGTTCTTTAGTATAGTTCATAAATATTTTAGGCAACTTCCACACAGCAAAATTAGAGGGTAGGCACAAGAACTTTTGCAGTTTTTCTTTTAATGTGAAGTAAGGTAACATCAGCTAGAACCCTGATAAAAATATTATTAATATCTTACCCATGGCATATAACTATAGAGGCAACATACTTATTTTCAGAAAGAAGCAATAGCTCTCCTCTCCGTGGTAACACTATCTTTCCCTCTAACCTCCTGGTTTCTGGCTTCTGCTCTTATTGTAGTGTACATATCAGGTGTGTATGGTATTAAAATGACACAAATAGAGAAAACATTTAACAGAAACCCAGTGGCTTCACCACTACCGCACAAGCTAAAACCCTGGCATTGTAAAATAGAATGGAGAGATTTCTGAGGATCAGGGACAAGGTGTTTTTCATTGCTTCCTTTAAAACCCAAGAAACCTGACAGAATGACCAAGATGATATCTCTGAAGAGGGTTCCAAGGAAGTCAAATTTATCATGGGTGGGACATTTTTTTCCATTTCATTACCCACCAGGAAAGAAATGCAGGCCTTCTGCAAAGTGCCGCTTGTATAGAGTTTGCTTTTTTTCATCCATCTCATCCAACCATTCATTCACACCTATCTTTGATTGCTAGCTAAGTATAAGGCACTTTGGAGTGAGATAAGATATATTCAGAAATAAATATATTGCAAGAAGCTGTATGTTTGATTGGTACAAGCAAAATGCTCTGGGAATTTAGATGAAGACAAAATTACATCCACAAAAGGACAGTCAAGGCATTTCATGGGGTAAGATTTTCATAGATGGTTTTTGGGTGGTCTAGGGGGTGGGAAGGGATGTCAGACTAGTGAAAAAATGAGAAGGAAGCCCTTTTCTATTAAAAACTGACATATTTACAGCTTAGGGTTTTGCATAATTAGCAGAATAAAGTTTTGTAGTTAATTTAATGTTTGTCACTTCTAGTAGTTTTTTAAAAGCAACTCTTGTAGGCCTTCAAGTAGGAATTGTTTCTAGAGAGAAGCAGGGTTTAACCATAAATGAATCAGTATGGAATTTCCATAATGGAAGAATAGCATTATTTTAACTACCAATTTGGAAAATCTTAGTTTAAAACAAATCGTTAAATTCTATTTTACCTAATTATCTTTTTTTTTTCCAGCTTGCCAATGTTTACAGTTCTGAGAAGGTTCTCCATCCTGTTTACAATGTTTGCTGAAGGAGTTTTACTCAAGTGAGCTAAGTTTCTAATATATCTGTTCTTTAAATCACCTTGAAAAGGTGCCCAGCATATGTGAGATATTAAATTATTTGTCTTGTTCCTACCTTACCTTTTGAGAAGGTTAAGCAACCCTCTCTCTTGGCTGCTGGAATTGATAGTTTGTGGGAGTGGCAGTTGGGAAGGTTATGAATTGGAGTTGAAAATCTTATCTGAACATGAGATTTACATTCTAGAATTTCTGTACTACTGCCACTGGGAGAAGCTGGATCAGAATCATAGGTATAGGTTTTAAATAGTGTTCATGTCTTAGCTCCTTTTATTACAAATGAATGTGACATTTTTCTGTTAAATTCTACTTTACAAAAATTCAAACTCACTAATAATAACAATAGGTGAAAATTTCAAAAGTGGGTATAATAACTGATATAACAATAAATTTTTGCTTTATCAAAGGGGTTCTTTTAAACGTCCAGTTTCTCAGAAATGTTTAAAATATGATTGTTTATAGCTTTTGAGAAAGCATATCATATTTTTTGCTTCTGTTGTAAAATGAGTGTGGGAATAAAGTCGTGTGTATTTTAACATTTTTTATTTTGTAGGAAGACTTTTTCTTGGGGTATTAAAATGACTGTATTTGCAATGATTATTGGAGCCTTCGTAGCTGCCAGGTAAGATGCGGGCCTATGACTAGCACGTTATAAATTGTCAATAATTATTGATAATAAATGATTACTTATCAATAACAATTTTTTATAGCCTAAGTAAGAATTATATCTTTGAAAAGCATCTAGAAGACTCTTGAAAAGGTTAAATCTTTTTGGCTGTATTAAGATAAAGGTTGACAAAAATAAGATTCTTGGGATTGTTAAAATTTAAATTGATGTAATTTAGAATTTGTTACTGTCGTTGTGCTGAGCACATAGCATGTGCCACACAATATGTTTGGCATTTTACACATCTTATTATGTATTCCTCACAACACCTCTGAGAGGTACGGGTATAATTTTCCTATTTTATAGTTGAAGAAACTAAAACTTAAGTTCAGTAACTTGTTTAAGGTCACAGAGCTAATGGCAGAGCTGAAATTTGAATCTGTGGCTTTCTTCAGAGCCTGTGTGTTTTTATAAACCATGTGGCATTTCTTTTTTTTTTTTTTTTTTTTTGAGACAGAGTCTTGCTCTGTCGCCAGGGTGGAGCCCAGTGGCGGGATCTTGGCTCACTGCAAGCTCCTCCTCCCGGGTTCACGCCATTCTCCTGCCTCAGCCTCCCGAGTAGCTGGGACTACAGGTGCCCTTCACCACGCCCGGCTAATTTTTTGTATTTTTGGTAGAGACGGAGTTTCACCATGTTAGCCAGGATGGTCTCGATCTCCTGACCTCGTGATGCGCCCGCCTTGGCCTCCCAAAGTGCTGGGATTACAGGCGTGAGTCACCACGCCTGGCCTGGCATTTCTTAATTTTGCATGCTGCTAAAGAAAAGCATGTCTCCTCTTCTGTGAGGTGAGGAAAATGACTGTGAAACATTTGCTTGCCTTTTCGAATAATGAATAATAACATTGCTTTAATTGGCCTCACATAAGATATGTCACAAATGCCATAACTTAGATATTCTATTAGGTTATTAAAGCTTTTCCCATTTTTCTTAAGTTTTAAAATACATGAGGAAAATGTATACCCTACAGACTGAGAAAATTATAATGATTGCTAGAAGTCTTCTACAACATTTTAATCAGCCCAGGGCATGCATATATGTATTTGCTAATGCCACACATTCTGCCAGACATATGTTTTCCATCCAGGAGTTCCAGTGTACTTCTTGAATTGACTCATTTACCTTCATCACATTCCCGTCGTATAGGTGGAAGAAAATATTATCAGTCCAGTCCTGTTTTACAAGTCCAATCTCCAAGTAAAATTTCATTCTAAAAAAAAGAGAGTGGCATAATTGGTTACTGGAAATTGGCTATATAGCTAACTGCTTTTCCTTCTATGTCATATTCCCCCCTTGGAGAAAAATTCTATACTAGCCTCTTACCTTTCTTTTTAGAGGTGCCCTGCTAGTCTTTGAAACGTTTCCTTGAAGCTGATGGGACCCAAAATTGTACCAAACAACAGGGGTACCTCAGGGCTTTCTTGGGTCTACAAAAAACTTCTGAAAAGGATTACTGTCCGGACCAGCCTTATCTGGTTAGATCCTTTGACTTGGAAAAAGATTGAAAGGAAGGGAACTCAGACCTCTGAAGTCAGTCAGAAGGTTGTTAGACTGCTTGGGTAGGGAGTGTGCATTAAGTTAGTCCTGCCTAAAATTGCACTGGCATAGAATTATTAGATAAGTCTTGGTTCCCATACAGTATCTCTGCAAACATAGTCTGTGGAGCCACTATTTTAGCTAGGGTGCTGAAGTATGCTGAAGGTATACCTTTCTCAGATTTTCATTTATTCTGTTTAATTTACTAAATTCTTATCTTGTGCCTGGTACTCTAAGTTCCAGAAATTTTCAGTTTCCTTAAACCCCCCAAGTTATACTTCACAGGTTCATTCAGCAATTATTTAAGTATTTGAGTTCCTGCTAGGTGCTTAGACATTGTTCTAGCTTGATCTCAGAACTAACCATGATCCACACTTCAGAAATTTCACCCAGGGGCCCAACTACCTATGCAAGATAGTCCTACCTTCCATGTGGACCTTCAGAAAATGACTAGTTAACGGCCTTGTCCTTTTGGTTTTCTTGTCTATGAAATTGAGCTCTGCCTGCTTCTGCCTGCTTCACAGATGTACTTAATGGTAATCTGGTGCTTTTTGTCATCTGGCTTTGAATGCAGAGCAGTGTGCTATTAAATTACATGAATGATTGTTGCTAATTATGTGTTTAAATGTTAGTGCCTCTTATTTCTGAGGAATCCCTTATTGAGGTGAAATTGCAAACTATGACCAGAAATCAGGAAATACTAGTAGCTGATACAATGCCTGATATTCACTTCCCTAGATGAGCATATGTTCTTGTAAATATTTTAGCTCATATCTATTTAAAATTAAATGCCTGTTCTTTAAGTTGTTCTTAAGCTGTTGCTTATGTTTTGCAGCTCTGACTTGGCATTTGATCTGGAAGGATATGTTTTTATTCTGATAAACGATATCCTGACAGCAGCAAATGGTGCATACGTAAAACAAAAATTAGATTCAAAAGTAAGTAGCAATCTAAAGCTTTAACAGATGTGTACTGATGTTGGAATGTCAATTCATCGGAGAAAAAGTGGGGAATAAAGAAAGTACTTACCAGGGATGAGAAAGACATAGTGGCTCTCTGAGGGTAAAATTCCTGTACTTTGGTGTTCATATAAGAAACTTTATTTTTTAATTAATTAGCAATTAGGTTTTATTCCAGGCTTTTCTGGGATTGCATGAATTTTGACTTCGTGTGGGGTAGGGAAAGTAAAGCGTGTTCACTGCAGTGTCTTTAAATGTTCATGGCTGTATTCTAGAGGACTTTCCGGGGGACCTGGGAGGCAGAAAGAGAACTACCTGGAAACCTTTGGGCAGACTTGAAGGGAAATGAATGTTGGAAGGGGCTGCAAAACAAAAATGGCCTTTATGTATTTGCCCTATAAATAATGGGAAATTTTAGGGAGCATTAGTATCTCTGTCTCTCTTAGGGGCAACCAGTGTTTCCTGGCCTGGGCTTTACCAGATATTGTTTATTTGTTTACTATATGCTTTAAATATATTATTTTTAGATCAAGCCAGATTGTTAGCTGAGTATTTGAATCTATTGCTTTTGTAACATTATGTTATGAGATTACATTACTGTAAGAAACAACTAAATGGACCTCAACTTTATATATCCCAGGGTTGCTAATTGAAGGAATTGTCCTTGATATCATAATGTATCCTATATGAGGACTCATATGAGATACTTATCTTAGATGTCACCATAGTTTTTCCTGAGCAGCTGGTACATTTTTATCTCATAATTACATCTTGTAACTGACCATGACTTTATCTTATTTTCCTACCCATATTTTCTCTTTAGTCAGATGACTTTAACTGCTTAGTTTTTAGTCTTTTCTATTATGTGTAGAATGTTTCTGAAACTACTTAAGCTCCTTTTTGGGAGCTTAGATAATAAATAAATACAAGTGTCCTACCTGCTTGATAGTACTATTAGTATTGAATTGACCTTGTCTTGGTCAGGGGCTTTGCCTGCTCCTCTAGAAAAGAAGTATGGATTGAATGTCTATCCCAGTAGGTTTCATTATTTTGCAGATATTTTTTGTTTGTTTGTTTGTGTGTTTTTGGAATAGGCTTGAAGAACCAAGGACAGTGTTGATTTGTTTCCAGTCCATTTTCTTTAAATATACATGTCTTGGCCTCCATTTATTTGCTTTGATGAATCTATATGATGGTTGCGTTTTAATGGAAGCTACTAGTAAGAATTTTTATCTTTTTAAAATAGCTAGAGAAAAGGTAGCAGTTAGTGATTGATCTTACTCTTTTCTTCAGCCCACTTGCTGCTTTGGAAAATAGATACTATTAATGACATTTTATTTGTCCAGCAGCTTCAGTTGTCTAAAACAGCACTGTTAATAGAATTTTCTGTGACATTGGAAATTTATATTTCTGCTTTCCATTAACTGGTCATTAGCCATGCATGACCCTTGAGCACTTGAAAATAACTGAGAAACTGAAATCAGTAGTTTTATGTGATTATAATTAAATTGAAATAGCTACATGTGGCTAGTGGCTACCATATTAGTACAATCTATAGTATATCCCAGAACCTAGAAAAAAAATCAAGAAAGTTTCTGAGTGTTTTATTCCTAGGAGAGCCCTTCAGTTTCTCACTTAGAAATGACTATGACTTATTTGTACTAGAACTTTTAAGTTCATTGATTACTTCTCCTAGCTCATATCTTACAAGCAACAAAATAGAAGGCAGAAATCTATTTAGAGGCAGAGAAGTTTACCAGCAGTATAAAAGGTCAGCTAACAAGAGAAACAGTCAGATTATAAAAGACAGAAATACTGAAGAAGAAAAAAAAGATGTAGGGTGTATTAAACAGCTGTAAGGGCAACACTGAATAAGAACATAATACATAAACCTAATAATACAGATTTATGATGCATAACAGTGTATCATAAGACATAATAATACATGTTTATGATGATGCCCTAAGTCTAGTTTTAGTCAGTGTACTTTATTTAAGAAGGCAGGGAGAAAGACATTCAAAGCAATTAAAATGTATAAAGAAAAACGGAAGTTTTGGCATTTAAGTTTTTGCTGTTTGTCAGTTACTGGGTGATGTGTATTTGTGTGTATATGTGCCTCCATGCATATCCTCTACTTCCTGGATAACACTCATGCCTCTGGCTGACTGGGCACCCTTCTTAAAGGTTGTCCCAGTATGGCTTTTTTTTTGCTGCCGTACACATTTACACTGATGCTTGTGGTGACCATAAGCAATCAGTTACTTGGTTTATCCCAGAGGCAGTAAGGCAGTACGGCCATGCTGAGGTGCTTTTTAATACATCAGGAGTTTTCTTGTTTTCTTTTGTTTTTAGAAGTAGAGAAACAAGAATGGCTACTCCATAGGCAGGGCAGCCAATCAGGAGTTTTATTACTGATAATATCAGGACTGCTTACAATCATAGTCCATCGAGTATGAGTCATACGGCATAAAGATTTTGTGCTGCATTTTAGACCTGAATGTAGCTATCGAATTTAAAACCTTTTAACTTTAAAATATTACATAAAATAATGCGTGTTTATGATAGAAGTAGTAGAAAACATGAATAAGCAAGAGGAAGAAAACATAAATCTCCCTTAATACTATCATCGAGTGAGAAGCACTGTTTTGGTGGATATCCTTTATTGTGTGTGTATGTGTATGTGTGTGCACACTTATCTATATGTTAAAATTTTAAGCAAAAGAAGGATGATATATTTTCTAACTTGTATTTTTCACTTAGTACCATTTCTTGAACACCTTTTTATGTCAATCAGCATCATTAAAAATTTTTAGTGGTTGTGTAGTATTTCACTGTACAGCTAGTTATAGTCTAATCATCTAATCAGATAGTTTTCCTTCGGGTTTTTTTTTTTTTTTTTTTTTTTTTTTTTTTTTTTTTTTTGAGATGGAGTCCCACTCTGTCGCCCAGCCTGGAGTGCAGTGGCACATCAGCTCACTGCAACCTCTGTCTCCTGGGTTCAAGTGATTCTTGTGCCTCAGCCTCTTGAATAGCTGGGATTACAGGTATGCACCACCACGCCAGGCTAATTTTTGTATTTTTATTAGAGACGGGGTTTCTGTATGTTGGCCAGGCTGGTCTCAAATTCCTGACCTCAGGCGATCCGCCTGTCTTGGCCTCCCCAGGTGCTGGGATGACAGGCATGAGCCACTGCACCCAGCCTAATCAGCTAGTTTTCTATTGTTGGGTATTTATTTTCAGTTTTTCAGTGCTGCTTTTGAGAAGGCAGCTCGACTTTTCTCATCAGTCAGTAATCTTTCAATCACAGGAGTTAGGCAAGTGTTATGCCCCGATCCTTACCACTCCCTCACTGTCCCCACTTCCCACCTCTCAAACCCTGGCCCGCATTTTCAGGAGACTGCTTCATGCTGAATGTCCCAGAAGTGTGTGAATCAAAGGTGGACTCAGAGTTCTTATGGGCTTCCTGTGTTTGAAGATGTGTGTTGTCCTTTGTTGCTCCCCAGTAGCTAAGAACCCAGTGAGTCATATTGTGTTCTGGCAGTTGTAGTTATAGTAATCTTAATCTTCATTGTACTTCATACACATTTTCGGAAATACTTCACTGAGAAGTGCTGTCTGTTGGTATTGGTCTAGGCTTGAGTCTGTGTGTCTGAATCTGGCCATCTTTTTTTGTTTGTTTGCTTTGTGCTTTTTGTTTGTTTTGTTTTTGAGCCAGGGTCTTGCTCTGTTGCCCAAGTTGGAATGCAGTGGCACAATCAGAGCTCACTGCAGCCTCCCTTGGATTCCTGGGTTCAAGGGATCCTCCCACCTTAGTCTCCTGAGTAGCTGGGACTACAGGTGCACACCACCATTCCTGGCTATTTTTTTTTTTTTTTAATTTAAAATAGGTTCTTGCTCTGTTACCCAGGTTGGAGTACAGTGGCACAATCTCAGTCTTGGCTCACTGCAGCCTTGAACTCCCAGGCTCAAGTGATCCACCCACATCAGCCTCCCCAGTAGCTGGGATCTACAGAAATGTGCCACCATGCTCAGCTAGGTTTTTTTTTTTTTTTTTTTTTTTGAGATGGAGTATCTCACTCTGTCATCTAGGCTGAAGTGCAATGGCACGATCTTGGTTCACTGCACCTCCACCTCCTGGGTTCAAGCGATTCTCCCGCCTCAGCCTCCCAAGTAGCTGGGATTACAGGCACCCGCCATCATGCCCAGCTAATTTTTGTATTTTTGTAGAGACAGTTTCACTATGTTGGCCAGGCTGGTCTTGAACTGCTGACCTCAGGTGATCTGCCTGCCTCAGCCTCCCAAAGTGCTGGGATTACAGGCGTGAGCCACCGCGCCTGGCTGTTGTTGTATTTTTTGTAGAGACAGTGTTTCACCATGTTGCCCATGCTGGTCTTGAACTCCTGGGCTCAAGCAATCTATCCACCTCAGCCTCCCAAAGTGCTAAGTTTACAGGTGTGAGCCACTGTATCCAGCCTCATCCATCTTTCTTAAATGACACTGTGCTAGGCTTCTGAAAAGCCCAAGACATACTCAGTGACTCTTGATTCAGTTCTGGAAAGAGAATGGCTTCAGAGAGATGTTTTGATATTGGTGTGTGTGTGTTTGTGTGTGTTTTTGTGTGTGTGTATGTGTTCAAAATAACCTCTTTTCTACTTGCTATTTTGAGGCAGCCAGTAGTCATTTTTATTTCTCTGATCTTAAGCACTTGAGGAATTTATTTCAAGTAAGTATAAAATTTTGTAAGTTTGCTTTGTTTGGTCTTGAAAGTTTAGATTATTTCTTAATGTTTGCAAAACTTCTAACTTAATTTATTTGCTGTGTATGTTGTAGGGGAGGGTGTGTGTCTTTGTGTATTTAAGTGTAGTTTGAGTGGTATTTTGTACAGTGTTGTATCTGCTAGAACCAAATGCAGATGAAACACCTAATTATTTACTGTCCTAGGAGCTGGGAAAATACGGACTGCTCTATTACAACGCACTGTTCATGATTCTGCCCACCCTGGCCATTGCGTATTTCACAGGAGATGCACAAAAGGTAGGACTTTCTAATTATGGCTTAATGGCTTACGTTGATGAACTGCATTATTATTTATGATGAAAAGATAGACTTTGTTGTTCACAAGAAATATGCTTATTAAGTGACCAAAAACTGAGCATTTACTCTTTAAATTGCTAATGTCACGCTAACCTCTTTTCTTGGCATAAACATTGGATAGTACTGAGATGACTCAAAATAGCTCTGCTGTCAACATAAAAATAGTGCTTGCCAGCTAGTGCCCTTTTCTTACATGCCAGAAGGATAGAGGAAGGGAATTTTTACATTTCTGCTAAACTATAAAATAGGAATAGTAGTAAACTATCCTTGAGAAACAAAAATCTTGAAATAGTAAAATTCTCCAAATCCTAAACAAAATGCTAGGCATTGCTAGAAGTTCTCAGTTTTAGTGTACAGTTGTCATCCTGGTTTAACTCCCAACTTGGTTTTTTTTTTTTTTCCTCAGGAGATATTTAGCATTGTGTGGCAACTTAACCATATAAAGAACAACTAATATAGTAGTTTACCAGTTTTCTGCAAATGTCTAGCTAAATAAATACAGAATAGAGTAGTAAAATAAATCTGGAGAAGAATTTTTCTCTAAAACAAGCCCATATAGGAGACCAATTGATAACATATTGTTAGAATTCACAAAATTCTGTAAACTAAATGGAAGCCCAGAATTATGGCAAGGATTTCTGTACCAAGATTCCTTCTAATGATTCCCCTGGCTAGTAACTTCTTCAGAATAAGTATGTTGGTCATTTACTCTAAAGACTGTGATTTTTACAAATTTGTGGGAGCTAAAATAAAAGAGATTTTTAAAAGCAGTTGGACTATTAAATTGTTCTTGAACCAAAGGCTGGAGACTGACAGCTTATGAAGCTGTTTCCCCCCCGCCCCACCCCACCCCCATCATACCTCTTTCTTTTAAAGAACTGGTACAGGTCATCTTGAATATATGTGTAAATGTTTTAATGAACTGTGACTTACCTGCCAGCAGGCCTAAAAATGACACCAAAGTAGGAAACAGCTATTTCTCTAATAAAGAGTATTGAATAAGTATTTTGTGGCTGTGAAAAAAAATGGGGCAAGAAACTAACATTTATTGAATCCCTATTATGTGTTAGTCACTTTATATGTTTAATATAATGTAGTTTTTATAACAGTCAAGAAAATTTTAATTATACCTATTTTACTAACGTGGAAGGAGAGGTTCAGAGAGACTAAGAAACTTGTCCAGTGTCATACTATTGGGGAATAGTGGAGTCAAGATTTAAATCCAACCCTGACTCCAAAGGCTGTGGGCTTTGGAGCAGACTAGCGACTAGCAGAAGCACCCCTCACTCTCCAGCTTTGGGACAAGAATATGGTGTGATATATGGTTCTAAATCTTGAGGCCAATCTGAGAAAGCTGGAAGAATTAATTTGCTTAGGGAATGTATAAAGTTTCTTTTAGCAGACTTTGAACCAAATGGACTAAGAGAGCAATTTGTATGGCCCTTTGGAGGGAGAGTAATCTAGGTCAAGGAAGAGCAGGTTCCAAGTCCTGAGGTGAGAGTGCTTAGCATTTTTTAAATGGGCAAATACCAGGAAAAGTCAAAGTGGGCCTTGAAGAATGTGGAGGAAGAGAAACAAAAGGTACATTCCAGATAGAACTAACAGCATGAGCACAGGTACACCTGCAAAGACCAGACTCTTCAAATTAGAAGGTAGAAGTCAAAGACCTTAGAAACATTAGCAGAGACCTTAGAGAGCATCTGGTTTGAGCCTCTTATTTCATAGTTGGGGAAACTGGGCCCCAGAGAGGACTAGATTTTTAAATTCTAAGCAGGTGTTATTACCATTCCCATCATACCACACCCCGATTCCTTCTAAATTAGGACCAATGCTAGACACAAGAATTTGACATTTACTCTGCAGGTAGTGACAAGTCCTTAAAAGTTTGTGACAAAGGGCTAGGTGCAGTGGCTCCCGCCTGTAATCCTAGCGCTTGGGGAGGTGAGCAGATTGCTTGAGCCCAGGAATTCAAGACCAGGCTGGGCAACATGGCAAAACCCCATCTCTACAAAAAATTCCAAAAAAATTAGCACGTGTGGTCGGATGTGTCTGTAGTCCCAGCTACTGGGGAGGCTGAGGTGGGAGGATCACTTGAGCCCAGGAGGTCGAGGCTGCAGTGAGCCATGATTGTGCCACTGCACTCCAGCCTGGGTGACAAAGCAAGACCGTGTCTCAAAAAAAAAAAAATTGTAAGTGGTACAGTGGGGAGGATTTTGGGCTCTCAGAATGCAGAAAACTAGCTACCTCCAGTTCTGTGCCTGACCACCATCTGACTTTGGATAAATCCCTTCTGATCTCCCACCTAGCTTTATCATTTGTAAAATGAGTCTCTAGGTACAGCCCTTTCTGGGATTGAGACAGAGTTTCTGAGGAGTAAAAGCCATGTCATTGTGGAAACAGGCAGCTATTCTCACAGCTGGCATGAGCCCACTACTCCCCAATAATCAGTGCTGATAAACTGCTCTCATTTGTTGGACTGCAGACTTTTCTGACCCACTTTGAATGGGGGCCACTTTGAAGGGAAACTTTCTATGTATTGAATGAAAAGATCTCCAAGATAAATGGTTAAATGAAAAAGCACAGTGCCAAATGGTGCATATGGTATCCTACCTTTTGGGTAAAATAAAAAGAAAAATAAGAATACCCCCCACACCCCCACGCACACACACACACACACACACACACACACAATTTTTTCACTTATTTAAATAAAGAAAGTCTGGAAAAATATACATGAAACTAATAAATAATTTTTGTGCATATTGTGGGAACAGGGTAAGTAGAACAGGAATGGGAGACTTCTCAAACTATTCATCTTTCTATATTTTTTTGATTATAGGACCATGTAAATGTATTTAAAAACTATATCAAAGGAACAATAAGGAAAAGATAGTTTTTCTATAAATGACTACTATCGTGTGGTTAACCCTAAATTTGAAAATAACTGGGGACGTGGCAGGTCAGTTTGTTATTATCCTAAGTTGCAGACTCCTGACCCACATTGCAAATTGAAGCAAAATCGATGCAAATTATTCTGAAAGTCTCACTGTTAAATTTAGTAGGCAGAAGAGGGAAAACTTCCCTTTGTTAGGACAAGAATCCAACAAGGGGGCTCTGAAAGGTCAGCTCCGCAGAGAGGCAGGAGTTGGATACAGCAGTTAATGCGGTTGATACAGCCTTTAAGCAAGAGTTGGAGGCCAAGGATGAAAAAAACGAAATTATAATACCATAAAAATGTAAAGGAAAGTTCCAGTTGAAAAATTCATCCTAGTGGGCACATAATGCAACGTCTTGGCAAAGCATTTTGAGAAACCAAACTAGTGTGTGTGTGTGTGTGTGTGTGTGTGTGTGTGTGTGTGTATACATATTTAAAGTTTATCCAAGGTTCTCAAAGTTCTGGGTTTACCAGAAACCAAGGAACAAATAAATATATCCAGCACTTAGTTTTTAAAACATGTATCTTCTAACTTAAAAACATTTTCTTAAACTATGCCTCTTGTAAAAACCAGCTTACTGTTTTTTTTTGTTTTTGAGACGGAGTCTCGCTCTGTCGCCCAGGCTGGAGTGCAGTGGCGCGATCTCGGCTCACTGCAAGCTCCGCCTCCCGGGTTCACGCCATTCTCCTGCCTCAGCCTCTCCGAGTAGCTGGGACTACAGGCGCCTGCCACCACGCCCGGCTAATTTTTTGTATTTTTAGTAGAGACGGGGTTTCACCGTGGTCTCGATCTCCTGACCTCGTGATCCGCCCGCCTCGGCCTCCCAAAGTGCTGGGATTACAAGCGTGAGCCACCGCGCCTGGCCGCTTACTGTTAATAAAAGATACCTAGTTAACATAGATAAAGGCCGAGTGGACATCACTTGACCAATGACTTTCCAAAGCATCAGTACAGACTGTGTTTAAACTTACTAATTGCTACCTCCAGATGGGATTTTTTTTAGTGCAAAGCCAGTGATTCAGTCACAGGAGTTGGAGCTTGGCTTTCTGGCAGCACACCCTGCTAGGTGTTCTTACATAGGGATGGAAGAACAGACCCCTTGCTGTAGATCTCACAAGGCTAGTTCTGTGGTACACTGTATAATGTCTCCATTATATCACTGGCTAAATTACATGGTTTAGGGGAGTTATAGGAAAAGTTGCTGCACAAATTATCTGCCTGGAGGTGTCTCATACTAAGCATTGCTGACTAAATAATGAAGAAATTTTAGGCTGTTAAATTAGCCTGTTTAGAATTATTCGTCTTTTCTGGATTGCTCTGTGGACCATACAGATTGATTTTCAGACTCTGAATTATTCTCACCACATAGAGACAGATTCCTTCTGTTTTCTGGGCCTTGGTGTTCCCATATGTAAAACAGGTGGGTTGGGTCAATTATTCTTTAGTTATGAATGAATAGGCCTTTCTCTTTGCCAGTATATTATTTGACTGACACTGTTACGTTTTTAACCATTCTTACCTCTGAGATATCTCTTTTTAAATAGGAGCAAGTGACCTACTTGGCAAGCTGGAATGTGTAGTTTTGACATGATCTGTAGATTTTATTTTATATAGGTGGCACCACTGACATTATCTTCTTTCTGCCTTAGCAAGTTTCCTAACAGTTTACTTTCAGATAAGGATTCAATTTTTTCTTAGTAATTTTTCAGGGAAAGAATTTTTGGAATAGAATATCATTTATTAATCTTTTTTCTTTACCATGACATGCAAACTCAGTGGTTTATTTTTAGACTTCATGGTGAACAGAGATGTATCAAAACACTAAGAAAATATCTGTCACACTTTGGATTTTAGTTCAGATTTCAAATGAGTTGATGACTCAGAAATGGGGAATGGTTGCCTCAAGTGGACATTGAAACTTTTCCATATTTCTGACTAGATTAGGGTTGGTAAATTGTAAATTGGTGCTAAGTTATCCTGTGCTCTTTGTAGACATTACCAAGTAGTCACAACACTAGCCTGAGACTGCTTACCAAGACAGGAGTCTGGACAGCCAGAATCAGTTGATCAGAGCTGGTACAAAAGACAAAATCTGATTGCATCCCTGGATGAGAGTTTAGCCTTTGTATTGATTGTGTAGTTTTTGTACTAATCTTACTCAGATACTCCCTTTCTCTCTTAGTTTCCTTAACCTAGGCAACAAAAAAAAACAAAAATTTTTAAAATTAAAAATTTTTTCAAATATTTTTATATAACTAAAAGTTTTCAACAAAATGTCTACTTATACACTGTAACGGTGGTATGTAAACTACTCTTATTTTACATATAAAGACAAAAAGATGAACCATCAAAAATAATACCTGCAACAACTTTTCAACACATTGACAGTACAATAAGATATCAAGAGAAACAATAGAAAGTTAAAAAGTGAGGGGGTGAAATTAAGGTGTAGAGTTTTTATTAGTTTTCTTTTTGCTTGTTTGTTTATGCACACAGTGTTAAGTTGTTGTCAGCTTAAAATACTGGGTTATTAGGTTGTGTTTACAAGCCTCATGGTAATGTCAAATAAAAAAGCATACAACAGATACATAAAAAATGAAAAGCAAGAAATGAAATTATACCACCACAGAAAATCACCTTCACTAAAAGGAAGACAGGAAGGAAGGAAAGAAGGAAGAGAAGACCACAGGACTATCAGAACAAAATGGCAGGAGCAAGTCCTTACTTAACAGTAATAATATTGAATGTAAATGGACTAAACTCTCCAATCAAAAGACATACAGTAGCTGAATGGATAAAAAAAGAAAAAAAAAAGACCCAGTGATCTGTTGCTTACAAGACACACACTTCACTTGTAAAGATGCACATAGACTGAAAATAAAGGGATGGAAAAATATATTCCATGCCAATGGAAACCAAAAAAGAGCAGAAGTAGCTGTACTTATGTCAGACAGTATAAATTTTAAGACAAAAACTATAAGAAGAGACAAAGAAGGTCACTATATAATGATAAAGGGGTAAATTCAGCAAGAGGATATAACAGTTGTAAATATATATGCACCCAACACTGGAACACCCGGATATATTTTAAGTTAATATACATTAACTTAAATTAACCAAATAAATGAAAGATCTCTACAGTGAAAACTATAAAACACTGATGCAAGAATGTACCAATATATAAAACAAATACTACTAGAGCTAAAGAGAGAGATAGATCCCAATACAGTAATAGCTGGAAACTACAACACCCCAGTTTCAGCATTGGACAGATCTTTCAGACAGAAAATCAACAAAGAAACATTGGATTTAATCTGCACTATAGACCAAATGGGCCTAATAGATATTTATGGAACATTTCGTCCAGTGGCTGCAGGATACACATTCTTTTTCCTAGCACATGAATCCTTCTCAAGGATAGACCATATGTTAGGTCACAAGACAAGTCTTAAAACATTCAAAAAATTGAAATAATATCCAGCATCTTCTCTGACCGGTGGTGAGGTGGTACAAGACACCAGGCTTCTGAATCCTGGGCCACCTACTTTTCTAGGTACAGTGGCTTTTCTTGCAGGGTATGTGTAACCTTGCAGGGTATGCGTAACCTTTCCATTGCCTAATTGTTGGTTTACTGGGTTATGCCTTGTCTGTTCAAAGAAAAAAAAAAAAAAAAAACTTAGTGCAAAGCTAATGCAGTTCAAATGACCTTTAATTATTAGAAGAAAAGTTAAAATTATATATTTTGTTAACTATACCTTAATAAAGCTGGAGGGGGGCAGGAAACAGGGCAAACTGATAGTGTAAGAAACAGTTAAAACGTAAACAATTAAAATGTAAACATACTTGAGATTCTGGTCCAGTTTCAGATAAATGTGAAATAGAACTGTTTTTTTAAAAACAAATTATGTAGATTGAACATTCAACTTAAATACAGTTAGTAGCATGTACAAACAGGTGTGTGGGTGTATTAAAAAGCAAAGTTCAGAGGGGGTCAGGGATTTAAAAAAAAAAAAAAGTAAAGTTCAACTCATCTGTGTGTAGAAAATGATGCTGGGCCACAGATCATGGATGTTTAATCCACTACCACTACTATTTGTGCTTAGCACTTCTAAGTGCATGGAACTCTGCAGAAATGACATGTGACACATTTCCTGATCCCAAGGAACTTATAGTCTTGCTAGCAGAAGCTGGTCTCCTGAGTCGTAGGCCAGTTTATTGTGCATTACTGATTTTTCATCAGAGAGGAGGTTGTGTTTACAGGTATGAAAGAGCGTAGCATGAGATTGTATGCATGAGTTCTAATATCTTCCATTCATCCAGCAAACAGTTATTAAACACCTACTATTTTCTGATCACTTTGTTAAATACCATGGATACAGAGATAAATCATCAAGGTATTTGCAGTGTCTGTCTGGAGAGAGAGTCATGTACATAAAGATGTCCATATATATACACATACTTAGTAAGGAACCTGATAAAAGTAGCATTTAGTCTTCTGTTGAGTTTGGCAGGAAAGATACTAATGTGCAACTTAAGTTTTTGTGAAAGCTTCCTAGTGGAAGCATCATTTGGTGAGGTTTATAATTCAAATCAGGAACTGAATGTGGTCTTTCATTTCCTAGCCATGATGGAATAACACGGACAGGGTTTACCTTCCTGCATTAAGGTACTAGAAAATCAAACATTTATCAAACAACATTTTTCAGTCTTTGGATGACAGGCTGTGAAGGATTGTTAAGAAAGGATGAGAAGAGGAAAGAAAGCTATAAAAAAAGACTCAATTGGAACTTTTAGGGATGAAAAGTATCTGAATTGAAAAATAAAGTGGAAGGAATGAAACAGCAGATTAGGAGAAAAGATCAGTGCATTAAAGACAGTAATGGAAACTGTCCAAGATGAATCATATAGAGGAAAAAAGATTGTAAAGCAAATGAACACAGTATTAGTGACCTGTGGAGCAATATCAAGAAGTCTATGAAGCGTGGGGGTAGAAATTTTTTTTCCCCAAATTTGATGAAAACTTTAAAGGCACACCCACAAGGAGCTCAGTAAACATAGAATGTAAAAGAAACTGTACCATAAAGAGGAACATTTCATAATGATAAAATGGGTTAATTCCTCAAAAGGACATAATGGTCCTAAGTGTATATGTTCTTGATGAGAGAGCTCCAAAATACATGAAGTAAAAACTGATAGAACAGAAAGGAGAAATAGACCAACCCACAATTACAATTGGGATCTTAATATTTTTAACTCAGTAATTGATAAAACAGGATGCAGTTTCCCCATCCTGTTCTCGTGATAGTGAGTTCTTACGAGATCTGATGATTTTATAAGGGTCTTCCCCCTTTGCTGGGCACTCATTCTTGCCACCCTGTGAAGAGGTGCCTTCTGCCATGATTGTAAGTTTTCTGAGGCCTCCCCAGCCATGCGGAGCTGTGAGTCAATAAAACCTCTTTTTTACTGAAAGTCAGTAAAGTATAGAAGACTTGGATAATACTGTCGACAATCTTGATCTACTTGACATTAAAGAACATTCCACTGAACAACAGCAGCTTACACATTCTTTTCAAGTGCACATTGGGTATATACCAAGATAAACTATATTCTGGGCCATAAAATGAGTCTTAATAGTTTAAAAGAATTGAAACCATATAAAGTATATTCCCTGACCAGAACAATATTAAGGTAGAAATTAATGGCATAAAGATATTTGGAAAATCCCCAAATATTTGCAAATTAGCACACCTCTAAATAATTCATAGATGAAGAAAAATCACAAAGAAAATTAGAAAGTATTTTGAACTGAATGAAAATCAAAGAACAACATAGTGGCTGGGTGTGGTGGCTCACTCCTGCAATCCCAGCACTTTGAGAGGCTGAGGCAGATGGATCACTTGAGGTCACATGGATCACTTGAGGTCAGGAGTTTGAGACCAGCCCAGTCAACATGGCAGAACCTCGTGTCTACTAATAATACAAAAATTAGCCAGGCGTGGTGGCTCACACCTGTAATCCTAGCTACTTGGGATACTGAAGCAGGAGAATCACTTGAATCCAGGAGGCAGAGATTGCAGTGAGCCAAGATAGCACCACTGCACTCCAGCCTGGGCAACAGACCCTGGCTGTTTTTGTGTCTGTCTCAAAAAACAGAAAAACTACAACATAGGAAAATTTCTGGAATGCAGCCAAAACAGTATATAGACGGAAATCCATAAAATTAATTCTATAAATTAAATCCCTAAATGCTTATTTTAGAAAAGAAGAAAGATCTAAAATGAGTGATCTAAGCCTCTGTCTTAAGAAAGTAGCTGGGATGAGGTAGCTCATGCCTGTAATTCCAACGCTCTGGGAGCCTGAGGTAGGAAGATTACTTGAGGTCAGGAGTTCACAGCCAGCCTGGGCAATATAGTGAGACCTGTCTTTTAAGAAGGAAGAAAAGAAAAAGGAAACTAGAAAATTAAACCCAAAATAAACATAAGAAATATAAGATTGTAAGATAAGAATAGAAATCAATGCAATTAAAACCAATGAAACTAAAAGCTAGGATTTTTTTGAAAAAAAAAAAAAAGATTAATAAAATTGCTAATTCATAGCCAATTGATCAGGCCAAAAAGTGAGTTTACATAAATTATCAATATCAGAAATTAAAGAAGGACCTCATTACAGAGCAGGTATATTTTAAAAGAAGAGTAAGGGAATATTATGAACAATATTATGCCAATAAACTTGACAACTGAGACAAAATAGATTCTTGGAAAAGACAAGCTATATACCAAAGCTCACTCAAGAAGAAATAGGTAATGTATGAATAGCTCTACTCTGTTAAGTAATTGATATGATTTGGCTGTGTCCCCACCCAAATCTCATCTTGAATTGTAGTTCCCATAATCCCCATGTGTCGTGGGAGGGACCAGGTGGAGATAATTGAATCATGGGGTGCAGTTTCCCCATCCTGTTCTCGTGATAGTGAGTTCTTACGAGATCTGATGATTTTATAAGGGTCTTCCCCCTTTGCTGGGCACTCATTCTTGCCACCCTGTGAAGAGGTGCCTTCTGCCATGATTCTAAGTTTCCTGAGGCCTCCCCAGCTATGCGGAGCTGTGAGTCAATTAAACCTCTTTCCTTTATAAATTACCCAGTCTCAGGTATTCCTTTATAGCAGCATGAGAAGAGACTAATACAGTAATTAAATAGTTCTGTTTAATTGAAATTGATCATAAGCCTTAATTAATAATAGGGCTATTATAGCCCTATTTATGTTAAAGAAATTGAATTTGTAGTTAAAAACTTTCCTCAAAATAAAATTTCAGGCCCTGATTGCTTCACTGGAGAATTTGACAAAAAATTTAAGGAAGAAATAATAATTCTACATAAATTCTTCCAGAAAATAGAAGATAGAACACTTCCTTGTTGATTTCATATGGCTAGGATTACCTTCTGCCAAAATCTGACAAAAACATTACAAGGGGGGAGAAAGTATAGCACAAAAAAATCCAGCAATATATTAATAGGGCAGTATATCATGACCATATTGTGTTTATCTCAGGAATTAAGGTTAGTTTAACATTTGAAAATCGATCAGTGCAGTTTACCATATTAACAAGGATATAGTAGAACTATCATAAATAGATGCAGAAAACCTATTTGACAAAAGGTGACACCCACTCATGAGTGTAAAATTCTCAATAAACTGGGAATAGAAGGGAACTTTCTCAGCGTAATAAAGGACATCTACCAAAGAATCTATTGCTAACATATTTAATGGTGAAAGAAAGACTGAGTACTTTTTCACTAAGATTTGAGAACAAGGCAAGGATGTCTGTACTCGTGTAGTGTTCTATTCAGCGTTATGTTGAAGAACTTCATCTGTATAATATAGATTTGAAAGGAAGAAGCAAAACTGTGTGTATTAAAAACATGATGATATATGTAGAAAATCTTAAAGAATCTAGAAAAAAGTGATTGGAACTAATTAGCAAGTTTGCACAGTACAAGGTCAATATGCAAAAATTAACTGTAGCTCCACACAACAGCAGTGAACACTTGGAAGCTAAGTAAAAAATACCATTTATAATAGCTTCAGATTATAAAGTACTTGGGGATAAATTTAACAAAATATGTTACCTGTATGCTGAAAACTACAAAACACTAGTGAGATAAATTTTAAAAGACCTAAATAAGTGATTTTTATGTTTATTAATTAGACAGTTTGATATTAATTTGTCAGTTCTTAGCAAATTCATCTATAGATTCAACACCACCCCAACTCTATCAGAAGATTTTTGTAGAAATTGACAAGCAGATTTTAAAATTTATGTGGAATTGCAAAGGACTTAGTATAGTCAAATCAGTTTTCAAAAATAACAGCTTTAGAGGATTTATCCTACTTGATTTCAACACTTCTTATAAAGCTTCAGTAATCAAGACACTGTGATATTGGATTAAGAGTAGACAGACCAGTGAAACAGAACAGAGAATCTAGAAATAGAAATATACCATATGGGCAATCATTTCTGTCAAAGGTGTGAAAATAAATCAATGAGGAAAAGATAATGTCTTCAACAAATGTTGGTAGAACAATTTGACATCTGTATGCAAAATATTGAACCTTGACTATGACCTTGTGGAATACACAAACATCAATCAGGAAAATGTTACAGGTTAAATTGAGTCCCTCCCCTTCCAGATTCATATATTGAAGTCCTAACCCTTAGTACCTCACAATAAATCTTATTTTGAAATGTGATGATTGAGGTGTAATTAGTTAGGATCAGGTCATACGGGAGCAGGGTGGGTCTCTAATTCAATATGACTGGTGTTCTTATTAACAAGGGAAGTCAAGGGCCAGCAGGGTGGCTCACACCTATAATCCTAGTGCTTTGGGAGGCCATGGTGGAAGGATCACTTGAGGCCGGAAGTTTGAGACCAACCTGGGCAACAAAGCAAGACCCTGTCTCTACAAAAGAACTTAAAAAATATTAGCCAGGTATGGTGGTGCACACCTATAGTCCTAGCTATTCAGGAGGCTGAGGTGGAAGGATTATTTAAGTCTCGGAGTTCAAGGATGCTGTGAGCCATGATTACGCCACTGTACTCCAGACTGGTTGACAAAGCAAGACCTTGCTTAAAAAAAAAGGTGGCCGGGGGGGGTGGGAAATTAGGACACAGGTATGCACACAGGGAGAACACCAGGTGAACATGAAGTTAGACATCAGGGTGATACCTCTACAAGCTAAAAAATACCAAAGATTGCCAACAAACCACTAGAAGCTAGGGGAGAGGCAAGAAAAAGATTCTGTCTGTCAGTTCTTAGAAGGAGCCAATCCTGTAGACACTTTGGTCTTGGACTTCTAGCCTCCAGAACTGTGAGACAACAAATTTCTGCCATTTAAGCTACTCAGTTTTGTGGTGCTTTGTTACGGCAGCTCTAGCAAACTAATATTAAAAGGTTCATAGACCTAACTGTAAAAGTTAAAACCATAAAACTAGAAGAAAAGATAGAAGATCTTTGACTTTTGGTTACACCCAGATTTCATTAAAAAGTTATAATGCAAGAATTATAAAAGACAATATTGATGTTAGACTACATCAACATTCACATTTTTTGCTCTTCAAAAGACACTATTAAGAAAATGCAAGGTGAGGCCAGGCACGGTGGCTCACACCTGTAATCCCAGCACTTTGGGAGGCTAAGGCAGACGGATCACTTGAGGTCTGGAGTTCAGGACCAGCCTGGCCAACATGGCGAAACCCCATCTCTACTAAAAAATACAAAAATTAGCTGGGTGTGGTGGCATGCACCTGTAATCCCAGCTACTTGGAAGGCTGAGGCAGGTGAATCACTTAAACCCAGGAGGCGGAGGTTGCAGTGAGCCGAGTTCGTGCCACTGCACTCCAACCTGGGTGACATAGTGAGACTCTTGTCTTAAAAAAAAAAAAAAAAAAGAAAATGGAAGGTGAGTCACAGTAAAAATATTTGTATTTTATGATTTTATGTATGTGTGTGTATAGCATATGTATGATTAAGGACTTTAGAATTTATTTTTAAAAACTTGTGCAACTCAATAATAAGACAAATAATGTGAATAAAAATTTGGCAAAAGAGGCCGGGCGCGGTGGCTCACCTCTGTAATCCCAGCACTTTGGGAAGCTAGGGTGGGCGGATCACTTGAAGTCAGGAGTTGGTGACCAGCCTGGCTAACATGGTGAAACCCTGTCTCTACTAAAAATGCAAAAATTAGCCGGGTGTGGTGGCATGTGCCTGTAATCCCAGCTACCCGGGAGGCAGAGGCAGGAGAATCGCTTGCACCCAAGAGGCGGAGGGTGCAGTGAGCTGAGATCACACCACTGCACTCCAGCCTGGGTGACAGGGCAAGACTGTGTCTCAAAAAAAAAAAAAAAAAAAAAAAAAAATTGGCAAAAGATTTAGACAGACACTTCACCGGAGAAGAAATGCTAATGTCAAAGATTAAAAGGTACTCAATCTTGATAGTCTTTAGGGAAATGCAAATTAAAATGACAAAATACCACTTAGCCACTTATTAGAATGGCCTATAACAGTTCCAAGTGTTGGTGAGAATACAGATCAGTGGGAACTCTCATATAGTGCTGGTGAGAATACAAAATTGTGTAGCTACTTTGGAAAACAGCTTGGCAGTTTCTTACGAAGTTAAAGATACACCTAACCAAATGAACCAGCAATCCCATTTTCTAGCTGTTTACCCAAGATAAATAAAAACATGTCAGTTGGGAGACTTGCAACCAAAGGTTGAAAGGTTCATAATAACTTGTGGAAATAACCCAAATAAATGTCAATTATCTGGTATTTGGATAAACAAATTGTGGTATACCCATAAGATAGAATGCTAATTGGCAATAAAAATGAATGAATTACTGATACATACATAGGATGGATGAATCCTAGGAGCATAATGCCAAGTGAAAGAGAAGGAAGACACTAGAGTACATGCTATACGATTCCACTTGTAGGAAATTGTTGAACAGGGAAGTTTATAGTAACAGAGTAGATGAGAGGTTGCCAGGGGCTAGATATGGAGGGGAGATTGACTCAATGGGGAGGAGGAAACTTTGGAAGGAGTTGATTTCTTTATCATGATTGTAATGGTGGTTACATGATTATACATTTGTGACTACTCATTGAATTGAACACTTAAAATTAGTTTATTTTTCATGTATTCTACCTCAACAAAGAACTATAAACAAACTGTCTGTCAAGCACTGTTAGGAATATGATTAGATAAATGTGATGTGGGTCCTCCCTTCAGGGAGTTCAGTCTGTAGACATGGTATAGAAAGATTTACAGTTCGAAGAGACAAGAGCTCTAGAGAGGAGTACTGAGGGACAAAGGAAGGAGTACTTGATCAGGGAAGGCCCCACAAGGGAGCCTTGAGTTTTAATTTGATGGCCGAACAGGAGTCAGACGAATGTTGAGGGGAAGGACATTCCAGGCAAAGGCATGCATAAGAAAGTGTATGTTATGTTTCATAAGCCACAGGGAGCCTGGTATCGTTGGAGCCCTGGTGCCATGAGATTTATGTGGAAGTAGCAAAATTGAAGCTGGACAGGTTGGCAGAGATAAAAGGTGGAATGTTTCTCACATTTGCTTATCAAACTCCTATTGCAAAAACAACTAGGTACTTGAGAATCCATTCCTCTTGGACAAGAGATGAGATGATCAGCGTACCCTTTCATTTCTCTTTATTCCTTTCCTTTTGGCTTAACAGAGACAACAACAATAACACAAAATTCCTTGTTTTTAGAATTAACAGTTTTAAAACAGTAATTCTCCTTGAATAGACCTCAGCTGAATTTGTATAACTAAGGCTGTATTTAAGCTTTCACATGTTACAGAAAGGAAACATGTTTTAATGTTTGAGAAAGCCTTTAGTACTAGCACATTAATAGCCATCTGAAAGAACTGAGATTAGCCAGATGTGGCTTGTGCCTTCAAGGAAATATCAGTTTCTTTGCACCAATAGTGAGAAGTATAAAATCTCCACGTTACATTTTGGATGGGAGAAAATCTTATGAAACTACTTACTAGTTCAACTCGGTATATATGAAATCTTTGAACATCACTCTCTATCCTTGGAGTAATTCAGGGAAACATATACGTGTGTGTGTGTGTGTGTGTGTGTATGTCTGTGTCTGTGTCTGTGTTGGAGGCAGACTCATAGAAGGATTTACATAAAAACAGGATAGCTGATTTTGAAGGTCTGGTCTAAAATTTAATGCTTTCTTGTGTGTTGCAGGCTGTGGAGTTTGAAGGCTGGGCTGACACCCTCTTTCTTCTGCAGTTCACCCTCTCCTGTGTGATGGGGTAAGCCTTTGTTACCTTGTTAGCAGATAGTTTTCCTAAAGAAATGGGTTAGAGAAATTTGCGTGCCTCATTTCTCAATACCTTTAGGTCTCCTGAGTGTGTCAGCCTAGGATAATTAAGCCTGCAGATTCAGGTGGTTTCATAGCTCTTGGGAATGTGCTCTTAGGGCTACTGAATTGATACCTTAGAAGGATGAAGAAAAGAAACAATTTACCTGATAACTTGCTGTTTAGTAAGCACCATTATATTTCAACATACATTGTATAGTTTTATCTCTATACTGACCATTTGACAGAACTTTAGTAAATTGTCTAAATTTGCACAGTTTGTAGGTGGCAGTGGCAGCATTTGAATTGGGGGCAGTTTGACCCCTCCTTACTGTGTTTTCTTCCTCATAGAAGAGAATAGAGGTTGAGAGGATACCGCAAACATGCCTCTTCTCCTCACATCCATGTCTCTCTAATGTGATTTTTTTCCTCAGCTAGTTTAGTTGCTATTTGTGACTGGATCTGGCACACAGTGAGCAGATGCTTCAAAATAAAGTTGACTTGATGCCTTGGTTCTAAGTCAGGCTCAGAAGCCTCAGTGTAAATCAGAGAGTTCCAGCTGCTGCCCAATTAGTTGTTAAGTGAACCTGTATCCCCTCTTAAAGTAGTTTTAATTTGGTTTTCTTCAATATTTAAGGATCTCTCTTGCCTTCATCTGGCCCAGAGGACGTGTTGTCCTTACGGAAGGTGCACAACTGCATTTTAGGGTCTGTGAGTTCTGAGCTTTCTGTCTGGCTGGCTTAGGTGTATTAGTAGGAAGCATGATCTGTCAAAATAGTCATGATTGTAAGAGATGGTTCAGAGTTTTGATGAGGGCAGCAAGAAAAAACACTTGGTAAGGAGATGAATGTGTTTCTCTTTAGTGAAATTTTAAAAATTCTGGAGCTGCAGTATAAGAAGCAGTGAGGTGGGGAAAATTCATAGCTGGTCAGTGACTAGAATGTGCTGGCTTGGCCAACACTGATTGTTTATCTTGGCTAGAGATTACTATAAAGTAGGAAACTGGATTTTATACCTCTTCCTTCATTCTAGGTTTATCTTAATGTACGCCACAGTACTCTGCACGCAGTATAATTCTGCTCTTACAACTACAATAGTTGGCTGTATTAAGGTAAGTAGAAAAATACTGTTACCTTTTGGTACCTGCATTATTTGAAAATTGTTCCTTTAAGAGTCTGGCGATGGCCTTAAGACCCAAATCGTTATTTCCTCACATACTGTCTTAGTTTGAGAAATTGTGGTGATAGTGTCTGAAACAGTCTTTAAGAATGCAGGGAGGGCATAGTCTCTACTTGGAGGCAGCTTAGCTCTGAAGAGCATGGGAAAAGGAAAATGTATTATCTGAATAGAGGAAGGAATAGAATTAGGTCTATTTCTGACAGGGCAGATTAATAGCTTGATAGTGATAAGCCTGCCCCTTTAACCGCCAATGAGAACTGCTGTGTTCTCTGCCTCGCTGAGATCTGGCTGTTTTGTAGGGAAAGGATGCTGGCCAGAAGCTAATCAGGGGAGTTTTCCTATGCCTGAGCCAAACCTTAAATGGCTCACGTTTGAAAGCTGTGTCTGACATTTCCAATGATCTCATTTCCTCCTGATCCATTTTACTTGAGGGAGACTAATTTGTCTTCAGCCAGGAGAGCCAAGTTGACTTGAATATTGAGCTAAAGTTGGTGGCTTGAAGCCTGAGGCCTCTTTCATCTGACTTTGTGATTCTAGTGCTTTATGATTCAAGAGGCCACAGCTTGTCTGAATTCCAAATGAATTAGCCAAGTGGGCCTGCTTCCTTAAAAAGGCAAAACCCAGAAAGGTAGATCCTCAAACGTTAAGGATCTACCTTAAGAGGGCCATTACCCTTAACCATAAAGAGGGCCATTACCCTTGTGACTTCCTTTCTGATGCCCCATTGCTCAGTAGTGAGGGAAGGGGTTTCAGAGGTCAAGTTTTTACTGCTCTGCTGTTTATAGTCGCAATAGAGTGGTGCCCACCTGATCTCATTTTAGAAACTAGATTGGGTTAAAACTCCAGAAAGTCTGTGGTTTCAAATCATGAAATTGGACTGTTTGTTGTGAATAGAATTCCAAATTAAGCTATAACAGGTCAATTTGTGTGAATTCCTTTAGAAAGCTAGAGACAATCTATATGCCAGGGATTGGACTGGCTGAGACAGTTTTAGGCCCCTCCCCCAAATTAGCTCTAGCTTTATTTTGGTTTTGTAAAGTGAATGCTTCAAGGGCAAACTGGATGGCTTTCGTCTTCAGCATAAGAGCAGCAAGAATGTGAGAAATAGGCCATGTTTTTAGCTAAGGAGAGGGATGATGCAGGAAAGCCTATGTTTAATTTTAATAAGTAAACCTATTTGGCCTGGAATTTCTTAGTGTACTTTATCATTATCAACATGGGATACAAATAAAGTCATTCTTGCTTATTACTTTCCTTTTGATATATGTTTCTCCTCACAGTAGTCCAAGAACTCCGTGGATTTACTCATTCCAGGGTGATTAATTTTACTTACAAACTCCACCGGGAGGCAAAAACTGAATTGTCTGATTAGTTTACTACTGCTCTTGCTTCATACTGGTGCATGCAGACAGATGGGAATCCACTGATAGCCTTGCAGGGTCAAAGTCTCACAGGACACTGTGGCGCTTCTGTCATTAGCATCCCAGTCGTAACCCCTTTAGCTCAGCCATTCCTCCTAAAAGAGGCTTTAAGCTTCCTTCTGTGCTTGAGAATCCCCTGCAAATCCTTAGGTCAGCATTCCTTTTTCTGTTCAGCATGGTGGGAAAATCACTTAGGATAACTCATTAAAAGTAGAAATTCCAAGGCCTACCCAGATAGACTCAGTCAGAATCTCTAGAGTAAAGCTTAGAAATGTTTATGTTTAACAAGGTTTCCAGGCAATCGTCAGGCATACTAAAGTTTGAGAATTGCAGTCTTAGTTTTGAGCTATCATGACTCTTCTGTGCTTCTTGATAATTTCTTTTTTGAAGACTTTGGTGTCTTTTCTTCATAGCTAACCTTGCTTAGGATACCGTAATATATACCTACAGGTTTTCCAACTTCTGATTTTGAGCAGCATGGGTTGGATTCTCTGTCGCCTTCATTTCTGAAGTTCCTTGGGCAACTTACATAAATTAATCCACCTCCCTGGATCTCTGTATTCAAATGAGGTCCTGTTACACACTTTCCTAAGTGGCCTGATAGCCTTGTTTATTGTTACATGATACTTAATTTATTTTTTCCCTTCAAATAATAGGAAAATCATTTCTAAGGCAACCTCCTGTCTTCATCCTTAGGCCTAGAAGAGGCTGACATAATTTTGAAGGTTCTCTCAAAGGGCGTTTTATTAGAAAAATTATTTTGAAGTTACTTTTTGGCCTCCCTGTGTCAATTTACTTTGTGTCTCATAGGCCTAATCTAGAGGCCTGTGAGAAATAAGTCAGAGAAATATATTTTGGGGTAAAATATTTTAATTTCCTTCAGTCCTCACTTGAAAACTTCTAAAAGTTTTATATATTAAAAGCCGTTTGGGCCAGAGGTCATTAGAGATAGACAAAGAAGTGAAAAAACAAATTTAGATAAGCAGAAAAGAGTAAATTTAAATATAAATCCCATATATTTCTTAGTCATAGTCCTAAGAATGGATTAGTTTAAACATTTGTGTCCCATTTTAGGAGGTGGCATTGTAGACACACTAGGCCTCTATGTATGATGAAGGCAAACAGATCTTTAATAAGAGGTGTTTTTATGGAAACAGAAGAAAAAATGAAGGTTAATGTCTGGGGTAGTGTATAGAGTTTTTTAGAGTCCTTGAAGTATCTTCAGATTGCAGTGGCAATCTGACAGATTTTACGGATTATAGTTCAAATCAGTATTGAAGTGAACTTTCTGAGTAGTCTATACATCAGTAGGCATGAAGGCTGTTTGTATATAACTTGTGATTTTTCCTGAAGTTTAAGTTGTCTAGTTTCAGTTTGTACGGCTTTAAGAAAAGCCCAGTTTTAACTTTCAGTGGCTTAAAGTCAAAAATGGAAGAAAAATTTGAAAATGTTAGTTTGGAAACTTGTAGCCAGGAAAGAATTTAGGTTTTAGTCTAAATATTAGAGAAATAATAAAAACAATAACAATGAATGAGGCTAGAATCTAAACAGATGTGCTGTAGTTTTATTTGAAACAATTTTTTTTCCTCTAGTCTCCCTTTTTTACCAAAGATAAATCATAGTAGGATCAATTTATTTGTAAACTAAGTTTTAGTCTTATTATACTTGGCCTGCTTATTGTATAAAGTGTAATAAGAATAGTGATTGGCCATATAGGCTCTTCTTAGATTAGTTTTGTTGGAACTTTTTAATAAGGAATCTTAGATTATTAGACTTTTAAAAGCCTCAAGGCCAGGAGGCTAAGCCAAGGATTTGCCACCAGACTCTAATACCTGTAACAAATTGGGTGAATCTTTCTCCTTTTGATATCATAAAATAACTTGAGATCCCTTGGCCTGTCAGAAAGTTACATTTTTTATCACAGGTCAGGAAGCTTATAAAGGAGCTGTGTAGACAAGGGTCTTTTTATTGGCTTTGTAAAGTCAACTTTAATTTCTTAAAGTAGTCTGGTCATATCTGAAAAGATGTTATTTTAGTGAAAGCCTTGGCAAAATAACCAGTGTCTCTAACTGTGTCCTGTTACAAAGAAAACAGATGCGTATTGAACTTATCTAAATAATTATATTCTGATAAGAGTATTTATAAATAGTTTTTAAATTTGGAGAAATTAGTTAGAAAGATGTTTTATATTTGTTCACAAAGTATATTTTACCCAAGCGTTGTGAATTATAAATAGTTTAAAAGAAAAAAAAGTTTTTTGACTCTGGAAAACACAGCATTTTTTTTGAAGTCATAAAAATTAGTCTTTTACTAATGTAATTCCATGTAATTCTTATTCTGCTGGATGTTAGGTTAGCAATCCTCATGAATACTTCAGTTTGTTAACTAGAGTACTGAAAGTTTTTACCTAGTCTAATGGTCTGATGAATAAAGTTACCAGAAACCTGTATTTACAGCTACTTACCAGGGTCTTTTTTATTAATTTCTCTGAAGACGAAGCAAATTTTGGACTCTACCCGATTGTAAACTGCATTTTGAGAAGAATCAACGTAAAACAATAATTGTCAATGGACAACAAAAATCTTAGAATAGTTATACAATTGACAAGGAAATTTGATTATTTCATTGGCATATACCAATTTAACATAATCATAATTATTACTGATAATATATCTGAAGACGTTTCAAATCTTTAGGAATCTCATACAGGTTTAGAACATATATTAATAACACATTTATATAAATATAACACAGAGAAAGTTAAGCACCTTCTTTTTAATGATTTCCATTTGATTTTAACATACTAAATAAGACTAATAGGTTTTTCTTGGACTTCTAGGGGCCCTATTATCTAAAAAGTTAGTTTGAGGTCAAAAAAACTGAATTTGAAATTTTGATTTGGGGAAATATGTCAGATAACAAAGGTTTAAAACAGGATTACAGGCCACTAAAAGATATCATTTATTTAGTCAACGTGATAATTTAAAGATTTTAAAAAGCAAAACCTTTTACTCTTGGTGGAGACTTATAAGACATAATAAAGATACCATGAGTCATACTGAATCTGTTTTTCCGTCTACCCCCTCTTTGTTTTTTGCAATTTATTTAGAAGGTAAATAAAATGTTAAAAATTATTTTTTATTAATACTACATGAAAATTTTGTTTGAAAGAGAAAACTGCCCAGGGTTGGTGGCTCATGTCTGTAATCCCAGCACTTTGGGAGGCCAAGGCAGGGGGATCACTTGAGGCCAGGAGTTTTAGACCAGCCTGGCCAACACAGTGAAACCTGCTTCTACCAAAAAATACAAAAATTAGCTGAGCATGGTGGCATGCACCTGTAGTCCCAGCTACTTGGGAGGCTGAGGCAGGAGAATCGCTTGAACCCAGGAGTCAGAGGTTGCAGTGAGCTGAGATCACACCAGTGCACTCCAGCCTGGGCAACAGAGTGAGATCCTGTCTCAAAAAAATCAGAGAAAATTAGATTTTATTTTTGTATTAGTGTATTATTAATGTTAAAGTTAATTTTTAATAAAACCTTGTAAATAAATCTATTTAATTTTAGTTTGACCACAAGCTTTTTGTACGTTTTTAAATAGCCTCTTAAATTTAAACATTTTATTTTTATTTTTTTAATTAAAAACTTTTTAAACGTTTATACTAGGCAAAATCTTTTTTATTTTTTTACAAAAACACATTTTTATGTGTTTTATAACCTTTTTTACGAAAAACACATTTTCCTTTTTGAATATACTTTGTATATGGAATTATTTTAGTATCTAGTAGTTTTAATTATATATATTAGTTATGATAGTATCTCTTAGTAACTCTTATTTTTAGTGAAAAACCTAGGAAATAAGTAATTTTAACTATATGTGGAGTGCAAGACAAAGAACAGAGCTGTGAACACAATGCCTGGAGGAGTTAATCCTCAGTATGGCCGAGAGACATGGTTGGGCTAGGGAGGACGGGACCTGGGTGTTGGCCCCAGACCTTTTTGTCTAGACATTAGAATCTGAAGTCTCAAATTTACAGACATAAGCTCACAGATAAATTAAGTAAGCATTAAAAATATTATAGAAGTAACAGTTCTGTGACCTTAAACATTCAGTAGAGAGAGTATAAACCTGTCTGATCAATCCAACCAGGCCAAAAAAAAAAAAAAAAAAAACTAACTTAAAATTTGAAGACATTTTAATTTTATTTTACTAATAATTTTTAAACTTTTAATTTATTAAGGATTACTAAAACCACGTGAACTTGAAAATTATTTGGGCTTATTTAATTTGTGAGTACTAACATAAGTTAATTTGATATTATGTAGACAGTATATACACATAGACATGTATATATAAAAATATAGATGGACACAGATAAAGAGTTTATAGCTTTGGTTTTTAAATTTTAGCCATAAGACCAGTAAAATTCACTAGTTTAAAAGAACAGTTGGATTTAAACTCTTTGTCTTTGTAAGGGAAAAAGATTAAAGTTTATCTGCCTTACATGGCCCAAGCCCTTATTGTGTTTTAGAGAAAATAGGGTAGTAAATTATATTTTAAAGTGCAGAGAGAGAATTTATATTTTTTAAAAGGAGTTTGAATGTGTTAGTGGAAGATTAAAAATGGATGTCAAGGTAACAGACTTATAGGAACTTATCATAGGATCTTATAAGGGGACTAATTTTATTTAGAGGGGCATTGTAAAATTTAGTCTGTTTTTTAACTGGATCACTGAGCTCAAGGCAGAGCCCATTAAGCAACAGGGTCAACAAAGTATCTGTAGTTTTTAGGGCCTAATAATTAAAATATGTGGAAAGTAGGCACCGTTGAAAGGCAGAACATATAGAGCTTTACAAATGTAGAATTTTACTTTTACATTGAATCCCACATGCCCAGAAAGAAAAATGCCATGAAACCAGGTCATGCAATGCTTGTATAGTGTACTTTGATACAAAGACATTTTTAAAAGTATTTAAACTACATCTTTTAAATCTAAACTCACAAAGAAACAAGTAGTCTCTTGTAGTAATAATTGTTTACTGTAAACAGCTGTTAGCAGTCACCTCTAAAACAGTAGCTCTTCCCATAGTGATGACTCACCACTCATCTCACACACACACACACGTCATGTTTCTCCCACAGTACAAGAAAGGGGTAGATGGCACCTTTTTTTGTGTTTCTTAAGGGATCTGAATCATTAGAAGTCCCCTCTAGATTCTTTTATGTTGTACCAAAGACAGCAAAGAGGAGGAAGGAGGAGTAGGAAGGAATAAGAGTAAATGGAAGAAAAATATGTATTTTTTAAGACAGGGTCTCACTCTGTTGCCCAGGCTTTAGTGGCACAATCATGGCTCACTGCAGCCTTGACCTCCTGGGCTCAATTGATCCCCCCTTCTTAGCCTCCTGAGTAACTGGGACTACAGACACCTGTGAGCATGACTGGCCAGCTTTTATTTTATTTTATTTTTTATAGAAACAGGGTTTTGCCGTGTTGCCCAGGCTAGTCTTGAACTCCTGGGCTCAAGTGATTTGCTCACCTCTGCTTCCCAAAGTGCTGGGATTACAGGTGTGAGCCTCTGTGCCTGGCCCAATTTCTAAGAAAGGAAGTAAAATTTAAGAGTCTAATTTTAAAAACATAATTTTAAGAGTTTTAGTCTACTGAAAAAAAATTTAAGAACAGGATATATATATATATATATCCAGGATATATGTTCTTAAATTATATATGCATGTATAATTTGAATATCAGTTTTTAATTAAGCTGACTTTTAACCACAGAGCTTTTTTTAAAAAATCTTTTAAAATCTATTATCAGATTGTAGCTGGGGGGACAAACGTGATATTTTTGCATTTTGAATTTTTTTTATTGAAGATACCTTCACAAGTGAAACTAGTAAGACTTAACCAAAGTTGTGACTTAACTAAGGATGTACCTGGCATCTCTAAAGAGGTGAATGGGTACCCCAAAAAGTCAAAGTCACATGAATATTGAGCCAAAAGGGGCTGATTCTCTGACCAGGAATTGAACCCAGGCTATGGTGGTGGGAGTGTACAACTTGAATTACCAGCCATAAAGTACAGTAGCCTTTATTGTGAATCCCACAGGGGATCTAAAGCAGGGAGTGTGAGCTTACAAAAGATTTTAACTTTGTTTTAGGTCAGATTTTTGCTCTTTTAATTTTGTCAAGAGAAAAATTTTTAAGACTAACCATGACACTATTATGTGTCTTCTAAAAAAATTGTGACCTTCTCATCAATTGTTTAGAATAAGAAATCTCTTAAATTTTTTTTTTTTAATTTAGGAGTCTAATTTAAAGGATCCATCTTTTGGCTGTTGAATTTTTAACGGTGTCCTTATTTTAATAGTGACTCAATCTAATAGTCTCTTTGTGGAAAACCTAGGATGCAATTTTTTAGGTTTAGAAATGTTTTCTTGGAGAGGGCATAGAATAGCCTATCCCAAAGTTCCCATGCCCCCCCCAAAAAAAATGTATTGCCAGGAATAGGCTCAGATAGTGAAAGATTCTAATTATCATAGATGGTCTCCAGTAACCCACAAATATGTGGGGTACCACCAGTCACAGACCTGTTAATCTGTGACAATAAGTAGGCTGTCATGGGACTGGACTTTTTTAGTACTAGCCAAGCAACAAAGGTTGAGATGACAAAAGCCCCTTGTAGATGAGACTTTTTATGACAGACTGTCCTAAGAGCTTGACACGTTTGGAACAAAGTCTTGGGTTTCTAGCCATTTTTAGACTGGCCACCTGACGTGACTCAGAAATCATGCCCTCAGATGGCAGAGACCAAGAGAGAGTGCTTCCACTTGATCAGAAGTCAAACTTTCAAGGGCATAAAATGACCAGAGAACCTCAAGCAGTACCCTAATTTTTATGACAGAGCAACACAGAAAGACAAAGATAAAGGAAAAGACTATTTTCAAGAAGAAAGGAATCAAAAAATTTGAATATTCATGCCACAGAGAACCAAAAGCTATAACCAAGACTTGTCACACAAATCTTTTTCTCCCATTAATCAAGATTTGGGCTCTGTAGCTGTATAGGTGGGTGTGGTGGCTCAACTCCTATAATCCCAGCACTTTGGGAGGCTGAGGTGGGTGGATTGCCTGAGCTCAGGAGCTCAACACCAGCCTGGGCAACATGGTGAAACTTCATTGCTACCAAAAATACAAAAAATTAGCCAGGCATGGTGGTGCACACCTGTGGTCCCAGCTGCTTGGGATGCTGAGGTGGGAGGATTGCTTGAGCCTAAGAAGCAGAGATTGCAGTGAGCTGAGATTGTGCCACTGCACTCCAACTTGAGAGACAGAGTGAGACCTGGTGGCAAAAAATTAAAAAAAAGATTTTGGAGAGGAAAAAGAAACTGATTGTTTTTTTACCATCCACTTGACCAGATTCCACAGGGAGAAAGAGGTCTGGAGCCTGGCTGGTAAGAAATTTTTATCCTTATGCTGGCTGGTGAGGTCCTGGATTATCTTTGCTGCAGCTTCCAAAAGAGCAGAACAGCTTTGGTGACCCTGCTTACTGCGTCAAAACTGTAGGAACGAAGGGAAAATTTGCTTAAAAATCAGCTCACAAAAGACAGACTAGTAAAAGAAAAGGTATCTAATTTATTAATGTGTATATGGAGAATATTGCAAAGTGACCACCTAAACCCCCAGTGGAGTGTAGAAGCTTATATACTATCTTGAAGTTACAGAAAGAATGGGGGCTTAGATTGGGCAAAATAGGTTATAGGAGGGAGAGAAGAGGAGGCTTGGCTAGCAAAAGTGGTCTTGTTATGCAGATGAAACCTCACAGGTAGCAGCCCTTGGAGAGAATAGATGATAAATGCTTTTTTAGACCTTGAAAGGTGTCAGACTCTCAGTTAATGTTTCCTAGATCTGGACAAGGGGAGGCCTGGCTGCTGTCAGTGTAGATTTTTCTACAAATGTAAATTTCCCTCACAAAAGACAGCTTTGCAGAGCTACTTCTTTTTGCTGGCTTTCTGACAGCTATCTTAATTACTGTATGTTAAAGAAAATATTTGGGGGTAAAATTTTTTGATTTCCTGCAACCCCAAATCTGAAATCCAAAATGCTTGCTCCAAAATCTAAAACTCTTTGAATGCCAACATGATATTCAAGGGAAATAATCATTGAGGCATTTGGATTTTTGAATTTGAGATATTCACCTGGTAAGTGTAGTGGAAATATTACAAAATCTGAAATCTGAAATATTTCAGGTCCCAACTATTTGGGACCTGATAAGGGATATTCAGCCTCTAGTTTAAATTTTAGAAACTTATTTTTTGTTTTTATGGTCTTAGGATAATTAAAAGGGAGCCAGAAGATGTTTGCACCTGGGAGTGTCAGAAGTGATTTTAGGTATAATATCTTGAGATGACTTCCCATGTGTTTTCTTAAGATACCAAGGAAGATTCCTCTAAAAACAGTCATTATATTGGTAAAGTCCCCACCATTCCCTTTTTTCCATTTTAGAAGAAGAGGCAAAGATATTTTAGGTTCTGGGGGTGCATGTGCAGGTTTGTTACTTGGGTAAATTGTGTGTCACTGAGGCCTGGTGTACAAACAATCCTGTCACCTAGGTAGTGAGCATGGTACTCAACAGCTAGTCTTCCAACTCACACCCCCCTTTTACCCTCCCACCTCAAGCAGCACCCAGTGTCTATTGCTCCCGTCTTTGTATCCATGTACATTCAGTGTTTAGCTCCCACTTTCAAGTGAGAGCAGGTGGTGTTTGGTTTTCTGTTCCTACGTTAGTTTGCTTAGGATAATGGCCTCCTGCTGCATCCATGTTGCTGCAAAGGACATGATTTCTTTCTTTTTTATGGCTGCATTGTACTCCATGATGTGTATGTACCACATTTTCTTAACCCAGTCCATCATTAATGGGCATCTTGGTTGATTGCATGTCTTTGCTACTGGGAATCATGCTGCAGTGAACATAAGAGTACATGTGTCTCTTTGGTAGAACAATTGATTTTCCTTTGGGGATATAACCCAGTAGTGGGGTTGCTGGGTCAAATGGTAGTTCTCTTTTAAGTTCTTTGATAAATGTCCACACTGCTTTCCACAGTGGCTGAACTAAATCTACATTCCCCCCAACAGTGTATAAATAAGCATTCGTTTTTCTCCCCAACCTCGCCAACATCTGTTGCTTTTTGACATTTTAATAATAGACATTCTGACTGCTATGAGATGGTATCACATTGTGGTTTTGATTTGTATTTCTCTGATGATTGGCAATGAGTCTTTTTTCATATATTTGTTTGCTGCATGTATGTTTTCTTTTGAGAAATATCTGTTCATGTCCTTTGCCCATCTTTTAATGGGGTTGTGTTTGTGGAATTAGGTTGCTTATCAATTCTGGATATTAGACCTTTGTCCAATGCATAGTTTGTGAATATTTTCTCCCATTCTGTTGGTAGTATTCTTCAGTATTGGCAAAAGCATTTATCTTCTGGAGAAATCGATTGAGAAGAGGCTAATGTCACTGATTCCTTTGTAGTGTTCTTCCTTATACTCTACTCTTATTAGGGTTGGTGGGTTTTTGTTGTTTGTCTTTTGTTTATTTGTTTTTGTATTTTAAGGACAGATATTTGGATGAGTTTTATATATATGTAAGAAGCTCAGTTAAACCTATGTAACAGTATATTACTATTTTTATTTTTAGAATATATTAATAACTTATATTGGAATGGTCTTTGGTGGAGATTATATTTTCACGTGGACAAACTTCATTGGTTTAAATATCAGGTAAGTAAAAATATTTAATTAAATTGAAAAATCGGAGTTGGATATTCAAATAGTGTCACAATAAGGTTAGGCTATTAAATTAATGGAACATTTATTCATTATTAAACATATGTGGAGTGCCTTCTATGTGCTACATATTTAATGTCTCTACATAATGCTTTTTAAGAAGCAGGGAGAGGTTGGGCATAGTGGCTTATTCCTATAATCCCAACACTTTGGGAGGCTGAGGTGGACAGATTGCTTGAGCCCAGGAGTTTGAGACTAGTCTGGGCGACATTGTGAAACCCTGTCTCTACAAAAAAAATTACAAAATTACCTGGGCTTGGTGGTGGACGTCAGGACTGTTGCTCCCTGGCCATGGGGTTGCTATATTGAAAGCATTTTTAGTGTATATTTTTGGAATGGATATCTCATTGTCGGGGGCTAATGAATATGTCCATGACTGTAGGTTTAGGAGAAGTAGACTGTGTTTGCCTTGCTTTTGAAGATCAAAAGTGGATCAGAGCAGATGAAGTAGATTTAGTAGATTCAATAGATTTGGAAGCAGTTTGGCACATTCCAGTCAGATTTGCAGTATTCTAACAAGGCCCCTGTCTCAGGAACTGTAGCTTTGTCTTTTTCTTCTGGTTGTCTCCCAGCTGTGTCTGCCACAGAGGTCTCTGTGAGTTAAGAGTTGGTAGTGCCACTTTGGGAGGCCGAGGCAGGCAGAAAAAATGAATATTTAGGATGATCTAATGTATTAACACCAATTTCATAGTACTAGAAGGCATCAACTTTAATGTGAATATTTATGGAGCCAGTAGATTTGTTAAAGGGTCTCTGTTTGAAGTAGTAGAAGATCCTGATTTAGAATCGTTTGGTAGTGATGTATAAAAATTCAGATATAACCCCTCTCCCCTTCAAATCTGGGCTTTTCCTCATTTTCCCTTTCCCTTCCTTCCAGTTTTCCCCTTCCCCAAAGCTGCTAGAGAGCAAATTGTAGTTCCTGTCCAAAGTGTTTACTCATCACTGCATCACACATAGTATGCTCGTTGATGAATATTCAGTTCTCTCCAGGTGGTTCATGAATTGCCCTTTCTGAAAATCTGTATTTGATAATGATCGAGTCAGTAATAAAGATGAAATTAAAAATATTTTATTGTTGCCTCAAGTTACAACCATGTGGCAATAGTGTGCCCCCTCTTTCATAATGTTACATCTCCTTGCTCTATGGTCTGAATGTTTGTGTTCCCCCAGTTTGCTGAACTCTCAACTCCCAAAGTGATAGTATTCGGAGGTAGGGCTTTGGGAGGTGATTAGGTCATGGAGTTGGCATCCTCATGAATGAGATTAGTGCCCTTATGTAAGAGATCCCAGAGCATGATGAGAAGATACTGTCTGTGAACCAGAAAGAGAGCCCTCTCTAGACACTGAACCTGCCTTGATCTTAGACTCCCCAGCCTCTAGGACTGTGAGAAATAAATTTCTGTTGTTTATAAGCCATGATTTATGGTATTTTGTTATAGCAACCCAAATGGAGTAAGACGTTTATAATTATAGTACCTCACCTTTTGTCAGCAGTACATCTCCCCTCTGGTCTGTGAGTGTCAGGGCTGACAGGGAAGGTAGGGGAGAAGAGAATGAAGAGAAGATTATCCGTGTAATCTCTAATCCTCAGATAAGCTTAGATAGATAACATTATTCTTATTTGATGAATGCAGAAATGGATTAATTAATTTGCCCAGGGTCACATAGCTAGTGTAGATTGAACATCTGTGATCCACAATGCTCCAAAATCTGGAATTTTTGAATGCTAACAGGACGCTCAAAGGAAATGCTCTTTGGAACATTTCAGATTTGGGATTTGGATGCTCGGCTGGTAAGTATAATGCAGATATTCCAAAATTTGAAATTGGAAACACTTCTGGTCCCAAGCATTTTAGATAAGAGATACTCAACCTATAGTGCATTCAGGATTTGAACCAAGACCAAACTGTAGAGTCAATGTTTTTTTAATACACTGACTATGCTGGGAATATAGGGTCTGGAATTATCATTAGGGCTAAGCCTGGAATAAATTCCAGGACATTCTTTGTCTTCTTCTATCCTGTGCTTCCCCAGTATTCCTATCCAGTTTAAATAGGGTTAATATGAACATCAAAGATCATCTTAACAGGAAAAATGAGAAAGCATTTTTATTTTTTAGGTTGTTGTGGGAAGGGGAAGCTAGAGGAAGGTAGGATGAAAGAAAGGAGAGGTAGCCCTTCTACTTTGTTTTGGGTTGGGTTTGGAGGCAAAGGGAAATTGACTGTCATGTGGATGGATGTACATGTGAACCTTAAAAAACTTTTAGCTTCAGTCAAAAAAGACTTCAGTAAGCCATCTTCTTGGGTCCAGGCCAGCTACCAGGGAAGTAATCTACCTGAGGTACTAGAAAAGCCAGAAAAGTTTCTAGGAGAGTCATATCAAATTCCAGAAAAAATTAAATGGGAAAAAGCTGCTAGATGAAGGAAAAGATGAAGCTCTATGAACATTGGCATAAGAATTGGGTTCATGCTAGGCGCAGTGGCTCACACCTGTAATCCTAGCTCTTAGGGAGGTAGAGGCGGGAGGATAGCTTGAGCCCAGGAGTTCACGACCTGCCTGGGCAATATAGTGAGACCCTGTTTTCCACAGAAAGGGGGGAAAAAGACAAAAAAAGTGTAAGAATTGGGTTCATGAGGCCCCTTTCCTCAAGTGGGGTGATAGGGGATACTCAATTCAGCAGTTGCCGAACTTAACTGTGTTGCTAAAAAGTGCCAGGCCAATTGCAAGAGACTCTGTACAGCTAAAAGAATTAAGGCCATGGGAAATTAACAAGATGATAAGGACAAAGTGAGGATGGATAACTAATATTCTGTGGCACAAGGGTCATAAGGGAGGCAGCAGTTGGAGTGGAGAAAGACTAACCTAGGTTTTATTCTGGTCCATCATTAGGATGCTTTGTGACCCTGAGCAATTTATCTTATGATTCTGGGACTTTCCTCATCTATAAAATGGACACCTTGGAGGGATATTGTACCTTGCAGGAATATTGCAAAAACAGGAAATGTAAATAAAATGCTTGACAGGTAGACTTTAATAATTTGATTGTTCTTAAGTGCTGTGAGGTGCAGATGAGAAAAAGGAAGAATCTGGTTGGGAAGGTTAAATTGGAAAAGGCTTTATTTTGGGTTGATTGGAGTCTCAGAGAATGGCTAGTATTATGCGAGCGTGTGCAGTAAAGAACAAGCGCCAGTGCCTGATCCCGCTTTCTTCCTAGTGGGAACAAGAGCTAGGCATCTCTCACCCTTCTGCAGCTGGTCTGGGGCTGATGTCAGAGCCCAGAGGAGAACAGAACTAATTTCAAATAAGTGGCAAGTTCATGAGTCAAGTGGTCAGGCAGAAGATGAGGGCCAAAACCAGGGCAGAAGAATTGGAGCCCAGGTCAGGCATCCAGCTGGCTGAAATCCAAGGGAGTCCTGGGTGGCAGTCTCAGTGGAAGAGCCAGGGAGGGCAGGGCAGGAGTGGTCGGATCTGTGAGCTCCTCCAGCCTACTTTCCACTTAGTGAATAGGGTAGGAGGCTGTGTATCCTAGGTGAGTTTGAGGTCCCCACAGAGAATGGACCAAGTAATCACTGTCACCAAAGAGGGATCCTTCCTGGTGGTAGGTGCAATGGATAAGTGACGGGTACCAGCAACCACCTGTCATAGGCTGATGGCCCAGATGATAAGTTCCCTACTGTGAACTTGCTTTTAGTCAGAGAAAAATCAGCTCTGTGAATCTCCTAGGGTCTGCATATTTAACTAATTTGGGATGTTTCCTATTAATGCCTATTTTTCAAAATGCAAAAAAATACAAGTAAAAATTTACCTGTAATGTCAGCATCCAGCTGTAACCACTGTTAATATTCTTGGTGTGTTCCTTACAGACTTTTGTCTATTCCAGTGCATATTCATATACATATTGATGTTCATTTAAATAAAATGGGATTAGACAATGCTTGATGTTTTATGATACATTTTCTCATAAAGATTTAAACTGTCTTATAAAATTTAATGTGTCAATGCCTGTTTTTATTTTATACCATTTTAATAGATGCATAGTGCTTCATTGTATGAATTTCCCCACTGTGAAACTTTACCCTTCATCTAATTTTTTGGTGTCAGTTTTTTTACCGAGTAGAGTGTTTACACTAAAACCCTCCCTTCCTCCATCTCTGATAGTGGTTTTCTGTTTTGCAGCATTGCTGGGAGCCTGGTGTATTCCTATATCACTTTCACTGAAGAGCAGCTGAGCAAACAGTCAGAGGCTAATAACAAGCTGGACATTAAGGGGAAAGGAGCAGTGTGACCAGAGGATTGCTTCATCTGATACGTAGGCCTAAGTTTTTAATCAACTCAGAACACTGGCAATTCCTACACAGACACTGAGATGTCTTGATTATGGAGGAAATAACCATTCCTTTGCACTTGTACAATCTGAGGATTGATTGCTGCCTTTTAAAATTTTATGATGAGAGAAACTTATAATTGACTCTATTTTAAATATGTTGTTTGAATTAATTTATATCAGACTGGAAAATGTACTGGGCTTTTTAATTTATTTTTCTTCTATGCCGACAGTGAAACATCAGTGTTTCGAAAGTGTTTTATTTCATAATTTGATATCCAGGTGTCCCTGAGAGCTGCATATATAATGTTTGCCAACTGGAGCTTCATCATTCAAATTGTTGCTGCATCTGGAGGCAGTTTAGCCTTTCCTCTGCTGGAAATGCAGACGAATATGTGAAATTTCTCTTCTTTGAATCTTATTTCTTATGATTGCATTGTCTTCATCATATCATCATTCCATTTGCCAAGGAAAACAACTTTGGCACTATAAAAATATGTGGGGCTTTGAAGTGTATTGCTATCTATGTTGGCTTCCCTGACTTTCATAGGATGAGCAGAGTGCATTCCTTGAAAACATGTTCTTTTTTTGTTGTGTAGAATGGGGATAATGAAGGGGGTGAGAAAGTAGGCCTTTTACTAATTTTTCATCTATTTGATTTATTGATTCAACTAAAATGTTTTAAGTATATGTGCCAGGCATTGTGCTAAATGCTGGGGATACAGAGATGTTTGCAGAGGTAGTTGAAACATCTCACTCCTGCCATAGTGAGAATTTAGCTCTGTTAATCCATTCAGAAGATGTCACTAGGAGTAAGTTGTTTCAGCACTCAAAAGCTGCAAATCTCTAAATTGGATTAAAAACACCTGCCCTACCTACCCGGCAATAGTGTGAATCCAAATGCTGCAATGTGAGATGAGGTACAAGTAAAGAGCTGTGTTTTGTAAACCAGTGCAGCTCAGCATTGACTTCCTCTCTAAGTGAGAATTGCAGACAGGCACGTCTGTTTTCCCTTGCCTCCTTCCTTTGGGTTTGGTTGCTCTTTGGATGAGTATGATGAGGTCCCACATTTCTGAATTTATTGGTTTGAGGGGAAAGGCTGGTTAGACGGCTTTGTATTGTCAATGGTTGGTTTTTCTCTGGCAGTGTCAGTGTTAGAGCTATCATCTTCCTTCTTAAATGGCATGAGCAATGAGCAAACTTCCCTCCTTTCAACATTCTCACCTACATCATATGTCCCTTGGCTCATCTACTGAGCTTGCCAACTCTCAAAACCAATGCTGCATTTTGGGAGAGCAGCTGTGAATGGGCACTGCCTAAATTGCCTCTTGGGGTAATCTGGAGGGTGGAGGTGTTAACTCAAACATAATCCTATGACTTGACTCAGAGATATCCATTGACTTCGAGGATTAGTGTGTTTGCTCAGGCCAGTTGTGCAGCCAGTGTGCAAGAGATTTGGTACCTTTGCACTAATGCACACACCAGTGTCTATTTCATTGGGTTTGGAATCCACTGGACTCTGTTGAACTAAACAGTTAGGGTTTTGATTTTTTTTTTGATTTGCAAATTTATATTGAGATCATTTTCATATTCCTGTCTTTCTCTTTTGGTTTGTCTTTACTAAAGCTTGGCTGGTGGTGCTGTGTCCCTAGAATTATCCCTGCAGCCAACTCCCAAGTTACAAGCTTCATTAAGAGCCTTAGACTCACTTTTTTCTAGCATCTTCTGACCTGAGAAAATTCCACTGAGAGTAAAGGATATTATCTTGTGTCATATGGGTCTTACTCTCCCTATTTTACCAATGAGAAAACAAAACTCAGAGAAGGATGACTTGCTAACACATCAAACCTATGTCCTTTTTATTGAACTATGCGGCTATTTAATTAACCGCCCTTCCCCTCTGAGGGAGTAAGGAAACAGATCCTGAGTTCACTTGAGCACTTTCAAAAAAGCAAGCAGTTGATTGAATTTGGTGTCAGAGAGGAGCATGCTTTGCAAATCAGGAAGAGTGACAGGTTACCCTGTCCTGGAACCCTTATCCCACTTCCAGGCTGACTTTACTTGGTAATGCACTTCTGGCTGTAAATGTTGCCAACACTTCCTGGTTTTGCTTAGGTACAGTGAAAGGGCATAGTGAGAGCTATTTTTAGTGATTCTGTTCCTTCTGTCAGCAACATGAAGGAGGGACCTTTGAATAATTTTTGTTGTAGAATATTTCTTCATGAAAGGCTTTTGGGTGTCTTTAACAGGTGTTGGGCTAGAGCCCCACCAGGAGTTGAACTGCCTCTTGGGGGTCGTGTTCCCTAGGAGATCTGTCACCTCTTCAGGAGTATTTGAGAACATTGTGTAGTTACAGCTTCACTAAATGCACGTGACAGGCTTCTGTGCCTTGGGAGCCCTGGCTTATGCTGAAACTTCTGGCTGACCAGAGCAGTACAGCAACTTCTGCCCTGTCTGTGTTCTGCTTCCTGGATGCCTCCTTCAGCCGCTAACCAGCATTGCAAGATGGAGCAGGGTGAACAAGCTGGAGACTGAATAGTCTTTTGGAGTTTGTGTTTTGATTATTGCAGGCGTGTTATAATATGCTGGGGATTTACCTGGTACTGTGGCACCTCCCAGAAAGTCTGGTTTTTGCCCCGTGTTTGATATTTACTAGGCAGAAATTCCTTGTCCTGTTAACTGCCTCCTGGGAGAAAAAGAGGCAATACAGAGTTAAATCCTTAATTTTCCCACTGAGACAGATGAGCTGTGGTATTCCAAAAGACAAATTCTATGACTAGTGGCTCCTGTTCAATGTAGGTGAGGCCCTCTTTGGCCAGTCTGCTTCTAGTCAAGGCTAAATGGATTGGAATAACCCTAGTTGGCCAGGCCACACATTGCCAACATGTCCCGTTGAGTTTTAATTGCCCCATGTGGCTGTGGACTTTATGAGTCAATCATTTATAGGCTCCAGTTTGCACCTAGTTTTTTTTTAAAAAGTGCATTTACACGCTTTTGGTAGTCCTGTTTTATCAAGAATCCATGGAGGGTTTTGGTCAGTACAGCTGGTGCAGGATCCTCACGGAGAAACAGTGGAGTTTCACATTGAATTGGTTTGAAATGGCACCCCAGGACTTTGGGCCTGCCTTGCTTTACAGCCTCGTTCAGTGAGCAAAGATTTAGTGAGCAGCTGTTGTATGCCAAGTATTTTGCTAAGCTCTGGAAAAAAGATAAACAAGACATGGTTCTTGCTTTCAAGGAGTGTGTAATTCTTTCGCCAGATATGGTAACCTGGACCCTGAGTGGGAGAAAGGAGACAGATGAAAGGAGTCCGTGATTTTGTAACCAAGAGCTGCCTGCACAGCTATGAGTATCACTGATTTTAGGGGTGCCCCACACAGCTAAAGCATTTTTTTAATCTGAGAGGACTTTTGTAACTCATATTAGTTAATCTTCTAGCTCTGAGATAGCAACACAGCTCTTAGAATTCTGTAAGTAGCTTGAGGCCTCCTCCTCTACTGTAGATGTTCTTGCTTTCCCTAAGTTTGGTTTTCCCTATGAACAAGACTGTAATTGATTTTTCTCTCCCTGAGGAAAAAAGTTCAGAATAAATGAGACACGGATATGAAACTACTTAGCACAATGCCTGGTACATATTAGGCACTCAGCAAATGTGGCTACCGTGTCATTATTTCATGGTGAGACTCAAGGCAAAACAAGATTCTTAATTTATGCTCCGTAAATGCTAGAGGCTTGGGCAATATGGTATATCCTGAAAAACAGGACCCTGTATCTCATTGCCTCTAGAATCCTTAGGTTGCAGTTTCTGTTCACTGTCTTTTCTTTTTTAAAAATATCTACTGGACACAATTATGGCCATTACATGATGCAGGTGATTCTACCTATTTTTAAAAAAAGAACAAAATTGCTTTTATATTGTGATGGTACATTTTAATAAAGGAAAATTATTTTCTTGTCCCTACTCCCCCTCCTTTTTAAAAAAAAAAAAAAAAAAAAAAAAAAAAAAAAAAAAAAAAAAGTCTTGCTCTGTCGCCAGCCAGGCTGGAGTGTAATGGCGTAATCATAGCAGCTCACCACAGTCTCAAACTCCTAGGCTCAAGTGATCCTCCTGCCTTAGCCTGCTAAGTAGCTACGACTATAGGCATGTGCCATTACGCCTGACTCGTTTCTTCCTTTTTTTTTTTTTTTTTTTTTTTTTTCCTGGTAAAGACAGGGTCTCACTCTGTTGCCAGACTGGTCTCAAACTCCTGGCCTCAAGTAACCCTTCTGTCTCAGCCTCCCAAAGTGCTGGGATTACAGGTGTATGCCACATGTCCGGCCAGGAAGATTATTTTCTATCTTAAAGAAAGATAATTACATTTTAGAATGGCAATTCAGTTAAGTCTTTCTCAGTTTCTCACCTTAAGATGGCTCCTGGAAAGGCCAGCGTTCCTTTTCTCCTCTCTGAATTGAAAGCACTTGACCCCATGCTGCCCCTGCTTCCAGGCCTGCCTCAGTTGTCATATATTGTGAGTCCCTGGCACCATTACTGTTTTCTAAGCCAGTCTTCTAGGTCTTACTTTCAGGATGCTGCTTCATGGTATGAGGATATAGTTTACAGTGTTGTAGTTTTTTTTTTTTTTTTAAAGCTTTGTTCTTTGAAAATACTTTTTAGAAAGAAATCTACTGGTTAGATTTATTGTCTCACAAAAATGTTTTTAGAGATTATTTTTTTCACAAATGTTTTCTTTCTCATGCTGATGATCAACTGATTTTTGTCTACAGGTGTTAGCTTCTCACAGTATTTTTTCATTTTAGAGTCTATTTACCAAATGACCATTTTTAGTGTTAAAAGGTACTGAGGAATTGAGGTATGTAAATCAGGTGACATAAACATGAAAATTATGTGCCTAAATATTTTTGTAATGGTGTAAAATAAATACTTTTTCCTGAAAACAAGTATTAAAATTCCTTTGTAACTGCATACAGAGACTAATCCAGAGCCAGAAGTCTGCCCATATTTTAGAGGTTGGCATCCTATCCTGTTAGTTGATTGAGACTCCGTATGCAGAAAATACTGTTTTCTATACAAATGCTTTTATGAATAGTACGTGTAACTGAATATCCAGTGTCTTGTGGCATACTTGTGGTAAATTAGAAGGAAAGAAGTGCTAATCTTTCTGTTTTCAGGGCATTTCAGCTGCATTATCAGGTTTCCAAGCTTCTGAGTAGCTTTACTCATCAAGTTAGAGGCATTTTGGTACAGGCAGACTCAGCAGAGGTGGAAGCACATTAAGGTGTGTCAGAGGGAGAAGCATATTAAACCTTTTTTAAAGAAAAAGATTGTGGTAAAATAGACATAAAATATACCATCTTAGACATTTTTAAGCATACAGTTTAGTAGTGTTACATATATTCATGTTGTTGTTCAACCAATCTCTAGAACGTTTCCTTGCAAAATTAAAAATCCATACCCATTAAACAGAAACTCACCGTTTTCCCCTCACCTCAGTCATCGATAACCACCATTCTTTATGTTTCTATGAATGCGCCTACTCTAGGTATTTTATATAAGTGGAATCGTACCATATTTGTCTTTTCGTGGCTGGCTTATTTCACATAGCATAATGCCCTTGATGTTATTCCATGTTGTGTAACATATGTCAGAGTTTCCTTCCTTCTTAAGGCTGAATAATATTCCATTGTATATGTACCGTTTTGTTTATCCAGCCTTTGGTTGATGGGTACTTGGGTTGCTGCTACCTCTTGGCTATTGTGAATAATTCTGCTATGAACATGGGTGTACAAATATTTTTCAAGATCCCACCTTTTTGTGTGTGTTTTTTTAGATGGAGTTTCACTCTTGTTGCCCAGGCTGGAGTGCAATGGCACCATCTTGGCTCACTGCAACCTCTACTTCCCGGGTTCAAGTGATTCTCCTGCCTTAGCCTCCAGAGTGACTGGGATTACAGGCATGCACCACCATGCCCATCTAATTTTTGTATTTTTAGTAGAGATGGGGTTTCATCATGTTGGTCAGGCTGGTCTCGAACTCCTGACCTCAGGTGATCCACCCGCCTCCACCTCCCGAAGTGTTGGAATTACAGGCATGAGCCACTGTGCCCAGCCAAGATCCCACTTCCTTTTCTTTTGGGTATATACTCAGAAGTGAAATTGCTATATCATATGGTAATTCTAATTTTTTTGAGAAACCACTAGACTGTTTTCCATTATGGCTGGCCCATTTTAGAATCCCACCAAGAGTGCACAAGGGTTCCAGTTTCTGCACATCCTCACCAACGCTTGTTATTTTCTGTTTTTCAGATTGTAGCCATCCTAATGGATGTGATATGATAATCTTGTTCTGGTTTTGATTTGTGTTTTCCTAATGATTAGTGATGTTGAGCATCTTTTCATATGCATGAGGTGTTGCTGAGTTGTAAGAATTCTTTATATTCTGGATTTTAACCCCCTTAGATATATATGTCTAAGGATATATATATATATATACACACACACACACACACATATATAAATTATAGATATAAATTATAAATATAAATTATAATATAAATTATATATATAAATTATATATTATAAATTATATCTATAATATATATTATAGATATAATATATAATATATATTATTTATATATTTATATTTAAATATATATATTTATATATTTATATTTAAATATATATATTTATATATTTATATTTAAATATATATATTTATATATTTATATTTAAATATATATATTTATATATATAAATATATATTTATATATTTATATTTAACAGTAACAATATATAAATAATATTTATATTAAATTAATATATATTTAAGGATCTATATATTTAACAGCTTTCCTCCTGTTTTCTAAGAATTTTGTAATTTTATGTCTTAAATTTGGATCTTGAATATATTTTTGATTTCTGTATATGTTGTAAATACATATTTAACCCCTTTAGATATAGGGTACCTGCATATATATACAGATACATCTTTATACATCTCTATATCTGTATGTGTATATATCTATATCTAAAGAGGTTAAATATATATATAGATAGAGATATATATCTAAAGGGGCTTAATTATATATATATATATATTTTTTTTTTTTAACACAGAGTCTCACTCTGTCGCCCAGGCTGGAGCACAGTGGCATGATCACAGCTCACTGCAGCCTCAATCTCCTGGGCTCAAGAAATTCTCCTACCCTAGCCTCCTGAGTAGTGGAGTAGAGGTGCATACCACCACACCCAGCTAATTTTTCTGTAGAGAAGAGGTTTTGCCATTGCTGCCCAGGCTGGTCTCAAACTCCTGGGCTCAAGCAATCTGCCTGCCTGGGCCTCCCAAAATGCTAGGATTCCAGGTGTAAGGTGCTGTGCCTAGCCTCTTTATCAGTTATATTATTTGCAAATACTTTCTGTCATTCCACAGGTTACCTTTTCACCCCTTTGATTATATCCATTGACTTTGATGCACAGCAAAGTTTTAAATTTTTATGTAGTCCAGTTATTTTACTTTTGTTGCCTGTGCTTTTGGTGGCATATCCAAGATATGCTGGCAAATCCAATGTGAGTTTTATAATTTTACGTCTTAAATTTAGATCTTGAATACATTTTGAGTTAATTTCTGTATATGTTGTAAAGTAAGGGTCCAACTTCATTCTTTTCCATGTGGATATTTCATTTTCCCAACACCATTTGTTGAAGAGATTGTCCTTAACACATGTGTTTTAATCAACTTAAAAAACCCTCTTAGAGTCTGATTTTTTTCTAATTTGTTGAAGTTAGAATTCATCTTTTTGATAGCTTCTTGTCTCACTTGACTTCCTTGAAGCATAGGCTGTCAGTATTGGGCAACACTATAGATGATGCACTGCTGAGAGGAGAAAGCACAGAGCTAGTGCAATTGTGTGCCCACAGTGGGTCAGCAGTTACCAGGTAACTTCAATTCTTCTTTCCTACAGTTCTCATCACTTGGGGCCTATGTATCCATTGGTTCATCCATCCATCAAGCCAGACTGAGTTCACTGGTGCCAGCACCCATCCTCTAGTAGAGGCCTGGCATCTATAGATGAAGCTCAGAGAGGCCACACTTGCCCGGTGTGGTCAGGGAACCCGCATTCAAACCCCAATCAGTCTGACTTCGAACACCCTTGCTCTTCGCCACCATGCCAGGTTCTCGTTTCCCTTAAGTCTGTCTGTAATAGACTTGGCAGCACCAAACACATCACTGCTCTATACTTGTCAAATGTTATTTTTCATTCATTGTTCACCCACTGTGGATTTAAAGCTTAAGCATGAGATGGTGGCTGGTTTAATCTGAGAAGGCAAAGCAGCCATGCTTTTCCAGCTGTGCTAAAAGTGCCCTCTTGTGGCAACACCTGCTTTTGGCAGCTAAATGATGGAAAGCAGTTTAAGAGGAAGGAAAAGCAGTATTTACTGACGGCCGACTATGTGCTTTCACTGGGTTGGGGCTAAAATGTGCCTTTTCATATTTGGTCCTTCCAGCACTTTACTGGTGCATAAATGGTGGCTTCAGCCAGGCTAAGGAATTTGTCCAACTTCACTCACATGAGAAATGTAAACCTGGACTTTGATTCCAAAACCCTGTTCTTCCTGAAGAATATATTTCATATACCATCCCTCGTTGTTAGAGAAAGAGGAGGGTTTCATGAAGAGTGCTTTATCATATCTGCCTATTTATCCTTCAGATAATGTTTTTCAGTGAACATTTTTGAGGACAGTGTCCACAAATGATGACAGAATTATGAAAGTATAGCTGAGATATGCATATGAATGTATGGGAGGAGGAATTTCATTCCACCTGGGAACGGTAGGAAAGGTTTCCTTGGAGAAATGGCATTTGAGCTGATTCCTGAAAAACAACTAGCATTTGCCTGAGAAAATACTGGCGGGGACAGCCCATCCACCTTCTAGAGCCTCTGTCCCACTCCTTGACTGGAGCGCATCTTTCCTTACAGTACGTGCCCTCATCTGTGTGGGTCTTCCTTGACCAGCCTATCTGAAATAGGCTCCCCTGCCCTCACCACACCATGTTCTCTTCTGTCCCTTATTTCATCTCCATAGCACTTCAAGCTCTATGAAGACAGAGGTTTTGGTCTGTTTTTTTTTCTTTTTTTTAGCATAGCAGGGCAGAAGCATGGCCTCATTTGCATTTTAGAAAGATCACACCAGCTGTAGTATTTGGATTGTATACTGTAGGTCAGAGGTTGGCGAATTCAGATGTCTCACAGGGGCCAGGTGTGAATGCCTAGAGTGAGTGGTGGGGCTTGGGGTGTATACCTGCTCAAAGGCATTGAAATAAAACAAAACGTCTGCCAGCTAGACTTAGCCCACTGGCTACCAGCATGACTAAGTTGAACTACTACAGATGAGATTTGCACTATGACAGGATCACTGGGATTGCTGCATGGATGACTGTCAGGTGGGGATCACGGAAGGGCAGGACTGGAGGTGAGTGCATCAGATAGAGCAGGTTGTTGTGCTAGTGAGAATGATGAGGCCCTAAGTACAGTTGTTTCTTTTTTCATAGAAAAGAAAGGGATTTGAGTTATTTTAGGAATTAGAATTAACAGGTGATAAGACTGTTTTTCTTTTTAAGTAAAGTTGTTTCTTTTTTTTTTTTTTCCTAAATATGTCTTAAGGAGACCATTTTAACTTTGGGAACTTTTTTTTAATTAAGCATTTTATTTAATTATTTTCAAGAAACCACCTTAAATACTTAATTAAAACTTGAGGCCTGTATTGAAAACAAGTTTCCTAATAGTGTCCAGAACATTATTTGAAACACCTGTTTCCTCAACTAAGATTTAAAAATTTAATAATCCACTGTAGGATGCTGAATAGACTTCACCCATTATCACTTTGGATTTTTTTTCTTTTTTTTTTCTTTTTGAGACAGAGTCTCGCTCTGTTGCCCAGGCTGGAATGCAGTGGCGTGATCTCGGCTCACTGCAATCTCTGCCTCCCGAGTTCAAGTGATTCTCTTGCCTCAGCCTCCCGAGGAGCTGGAGCTACAGGCTTGTGCCACCACGTCTGGCTAGTTTTTGTATTTTTAGTAGAGACAGGGTTTCATCATGTTGGCCAGCCTGGTCTCGAACTCCTGACCTCAAGTGATCCACCCGCCTCGGCCTCCCAAACTGCTAGGATTACAGGCATGAGCCACTGTGCCTGGCCTGGATTTCTTAATATCTTATTGTTTTCATCATCCATCAGAATTACGAGTTCAGCTTCTCTCTGGATCGAACTGGCAGTTCTCAGGGTGCTGCGGCGCTAATAGTGACAAAGTAGACTTAAGATGGCCACGTGACACTGACAGAGAAGCTGATCATCTCCCCGGAGTCGTCAGGTGAACGGAACCTTTCCCTAAGGGCTCATGGCCCACCTGTGCTAGAGCTGAGAGTCCAGTGCTGCACATGGCCATCCCATGACCTAATGAACATCTAAGCATGCATGCTTGCAAACCTAAATGTTTTTAAAGCTGATTTTGATCTACCAATACAAGAATGCTGATGGTCCTGCATTTTAGGTAAACCAGTAAGTTTTGACCCAATTATTTTAACTTACAAAACATAATGGTGTACTTTCACCTAACCTCAATGCTTTCCGAGTGTAAAAGCAGGAAACTTTTTGAGGTGACTAACTTACATTTCCAAGAGTTTTCCAAAAAAGTAATATTTGAAGTGTAGCAAGAAAGAGAGTGCCTGCTATACCACAGTAAAAATACATGTATTGAGCCATTTTACATGCTACACATTTTTTTAGCACCTTGCATATTGACACATTTTAATCCTCTAAACAATCCTTTAAAGTTAGTCCTATTGTTATTTTAGAGGTGAAACAAGCATGGGAAAGTTTTATTGTTGGACAGTGGTATTTGTGAGACAGTCTTTGCTTAGAATATAAATGTGCCTTTCTGTAAAGCCTATCTTTTTCTCTGAGGTCATGGAGCTTCCTAGAACAAGCAGTAAAGTATATGATGTTTGAGGGTGAAAGAAATGTCACAGTACATTTTATTTTATATCAAAATATATCTGAGTCCCCATCTTGCCACCTACCGGAAAATTCAGTCCCAGTTCTTCGCTAAGGTTACACAAGATCCAGGAGAATTGCCTGTGCTCAGAAGATACAAGAGGGACTCTTGTCTTCAGTGCATCATGGTCACTGCTGAACTCCTTAATGACCAACTCTGAGGTGTCCTTTGAAGGCAGATGGTACAACAAATTGCAAACTTTGCCCTGGTAATAGTTTCTACTACTGGAAGTTCCAGTGCCTAGAGTCCAACCTGTTTTGTACTCCGTGTAGTCATTCCTCTGATGTCTTTCTAGAGAATGAAGCTCACATTCCTGCCATTCTTAGAGCCTACTAACATCTTTTTTCCAACTGGAGGAATTTCTCTTTTCTAGAGTTCAGAGTTGTGGGAAAAAGCTAGGAGAAAGATTGTTTGCAAGCAACATGTTTTCTATTCTACAACACACATCTTCCCTAAACACAAAGACCTGACTTAGAAAAATAGGTAAACAAAATCCAGATCATTGGAAAGAGCAAGTCTTAAAACTTCTTAAGGTAGCTCAGTTTTATTTGTAAATTGGGGAAAATAACGTTGTGAAGATTGTTTTATAATTAGTGCTATGCTTTTAACAGCAATCACTTAACAATGGTAGATAATATTTGCAGTAGACTTGTTTTATCTGCCTAATAGTCTTTCTCTGTGACCAGCCTATTTTCCTTTTGAGGGAATGCATCTTCCCCAACTATTGTAGCCAAATAAACCCAAAGGGTGCTGCCGTCTTAGGATGAAGACCTACCTGCCTAACCGCAAAGACAAGTTGGGTAAAGGGTAGCTAATAGTATCCTACTTCTCTGGCCATCGGGATTGACTGGACAAGGGTTAAGCCCATGGCTCTAGCCATGAATACATGTGAGCCATTAAGTGCCATGAAGGAAAAGGATACAGGCATCCAACATTGTCAAAGAAGCTCAGTCTAAAGTTGTTGAACCTCGGACAAGTCATTTTCCCATTTTCGGCCTTGGATTTTCCCTTCCGTAAGACAAGAGGATTGAGTGAGAGATTCCAGAAGGACCGCATCTGGGCTTTGGCAGCCTATTCTCACTCACCTGCTGCATTTATAGGCTTCCGGTTGCTCTGCAGAAGGCTCAGAGTGTGCAAGGTTCTGTTGTTGCTGCTATACAGGTTAGAGTGCACCTGCTAATTTGTCTCTTTGCCAGTTATGTAGAAAGTAAAGGCAGTTGGGACCAGCTGCCAAGTGAGCACCAGCAAAAATTTGAAAGCCACTACAAGTTTGCAATTCTGAAATCCACAGGGCTCTGAAAACCAAGCTTTTTCTTGTCGAATTTGGCTACAAAATCTGACCTGAAATTCATGTCAATACATTTTATTGTGGCCATATATCCAGCCATAGGTTTGAGAACGTGCTGTGGATGTGTTTTGAAATACCGCTAGCCACAAGAGTTTTGGATAAGCGATTGTAGACCTGTGCTATTACCTACCTGGTCATTAGCCAGCACTCTCTAGGGACAAAATATTTTCCTTATGAGGTATCTCATTTATAATCTCAACAGACCTACTGGCACATTGGTATCATCCTTATTTTACAGACGGCCAGTTTAGAGATTTTGCTTACCGCAGATTATACAGTAATGGCCAGATGAAGAGGAGAAATCTTGAAACGTGGCTGAATTTGACTGAGTGGGTATGGAAAAAGTTGGTATGACATAAAAAAAAATGTAAATATTTTGATTGGGAGGATTCTGAATAAAATAATATTTTAGGCTATCCCTTGGTTGAAATGGAGGAACAATATGAGGTATAGTTGGAGATAAGGAAATGCAAGGCCAGGTGCTGTGGGCTTTCAGCTCTTTGTTCTGGAATATTTAGGACTAATAAACATTAATGTGACTCCAAGCATCAGATGAATCCACTGCTTTCCCCATTAAACTTATAGGACATACCTTGTGAAGACTAGCATGGATATGAATGACAGTGGTTCAGAAACACTTCCTAAGTTTGTCACATAGATGATGAGTTGACTTTTTGACAAACTTTAGGGAAGGAAATAAAGGGCTCTGATACTGCTAGTATTCATGCCACAAAAATGGGACTGTGACTCTCTGTGGAACCCAGAGGGCAACTGGGACTCAGGCTAGCAATGTGGTCATTGACATCCATGTAATTGTTTCTTCTCTTCTCTCCAGCCTCCCCCAAATCAACAGGTTTTAGAGAATGGGAGAATGTGTAGGTATAGGATTACACAAGCAATGGGAGATGCTGGTTTCCATAATTTAACCAGGCAACCCTTTGAAGAAAGAAAAGTTTTCAAAAATCCTAGAGTCGGAGCTCCCCCAAAAAGCAAGTAAAGTGGTACCCTCTACCAGTGATGCAGTACCTGGATGAAAACACGCTTGGTACCCTCTACCAGTGATGCAGTACCTGGATGAAAACACGCTTACACTACTACTCAGATGGAAGTGAAGAACGGCGGCGGTACAAAGGACAACTCAGGATGTATCCCCAAAGGCAGAATAGAACAGTATCACCGGAAAGAGTAGCCAGAGTTAGGCCCTAAGCAAGCAGGAGACAAATGGTTATAGGCTATACTATAACCTATATGCTAATATGTTCAGTGAGTAAGGGAAGAGGCACTGTGCTTGGATGTGGGTGTATGATGGTGAGAAAAACAGACTCGACCCTCCCCCTCAGGAGGCTTACTGTTGGAGGGGGAAATAGTCATGCAAAACCAAATGGCACCTGGGCCAAGTGCTAGGAGACTTCTTTAATAAGGGGTCTGGCCACTTTAAGTCCACCACTCAGAAACAACCGTTACTTTTGGCATATGACCTTCATTACTTTTCCTAACTATACATATACACGAAAATAGATCCCTTTGCCAAAACTAGTATCATTCTGTTCAAAGGTATCTACTACAGCTCCCATCTGCTGCAATCTAAGTGAGTTGTTTTATTCTAATCTACTTGCACTAGCTACAAGAATTTTGTGGCCAGGTGTGGTGGTCACATCTGTAATCCCAACACTTTGGGAGGCTGAGGCAGGTGGATTGCTTGAACCCAGAGTTTGAGACTAGCCCTGGCAACACAGCAAGACCCTGTCTCTACAAAAAAATAAAAATTACGGCGTGGTGGCCCACACCTGTCCCAGCCATCTGGGAGGCTGAGGTGGGAGGATCCCTTCAGTCAGGGAGGTTGAGGCTGCAGTGAGCAGTGATCATACCACTGCACTCCAGCATGAGCAACAGAGCAAGACGTTGTCTCCAAAAAAAAAAAAAAAAAAAAAAAATTGCTGACGTAGTCCACGTATGTTCATAGTGTGTTTTTTAAAGGCAAACAAACATTTGTCTACTAAACACTAGAGGCAAATGCGTAAGACAACAAAGGAGGCCACACAGCAAAGCAGTTCACAAAGCTTATAATTCAGGATGTTTGAAAGCTCAAAACCACCAGCCACCCAAGTAAATTTCTGTCATGTACAAATACATGCTTAGAGGGGATTAAGGGAGTACCTTTCAGAAATAATAAAAAGGGATATACTTAGAAGGACGGGCACCACTATTAGCTCCTAAGCAGAACTAGTTTCTCATGTTCATTCAGCTAAAGCACAGCTGGTGACAAGAGTAGACTAAGGGATTTGAAAAGCCCCTCTTGGGAACAAGCTCTTAACCTAAATCTAGATTTTCTGGTCAAGAATTTAAAGTGGCTCAGATCAATCCTGATGCAGTTCTCTACCTGATCTTGTTTCTGGAAGAAACCACCCCCAATTCAAGGCCCATATGTCTTCTTTTTAAAAATGTTTAAGCTCAGACATGGTGGCTCACGCCTGTAATCCCAACAAACACTGGGAGGCCGAGGCGGGAGGATCACTTGAGCCCAGGATTTCCAGAGTGGCCTGGGCAACATAGTGAGACCTCGCCTCTACAAATAATAAAAAATTAGCTGACCATGGTGGTGCACAACTGTAAACCCAGCCACTCAGGAGGCTGAGGTGGGAGGATTACGTGCGCCTAAGGATGTCAAGGCTGCAGTGAGCCATGATCTTGCCATTGCACTCCAGCCTAGGCAGCAGAGTGAGACCGTCTCAAATAATTTTTTTAGAAGTTTAAATATTCCTCATATTAATCCAAAGTCAATTTCAGAGATCTTCTAATTTTGCTGAGTGAAACCATTTATTTTAGAACTACCTGAACTCTACAAATTCCAGTCAGTGTGCAGAAAAACAGCCAACTCTACATTCAGTCAACCATTCATGTTAACAACGATGAGAATACCAAAAAGTGAATGTTCTATAACCAGGCCAAATTTGTATTAGGCCTCCCCTCTTACAAACTTCAGAAAATCAGGAGATTCTCCACCTAATAGTAGTGCTCATGGGACAGTGAATGACAAGAAAAAAGGGATGAGTCCTAAATAATCCACAGCTGTTATGGTAGAACCGGCTCTGCAGGAAATATTTTTTTAAAAGACAAAATTTCTTAGGGAAAATCATGCATTTCATGTTGGTTAATTTCCAGCAAATACGAAGTTTGACAAAAGAAAAATCTTTAGCGAGACTTATGTGGCAAAGAGGAAGGTAAACTCATTTTCTTGAGATCGTGCCTATTCCTCTCTTTGCTGTCTCTGTACTCAGAATGTACTTCTACCATTAACACTTATCTGCTGCCTTCTTGAAGAATAGGGCATGCCACATCTCTGAAGCCACAAGCCAAGCAAGCATAGTACCTGGTCCAAGTATAGGCTGAAGTACTTGCTGGATATTAGAGTATATGGAAACATAATGAAAGCTTGTCATCACTGACATTTAAATGTGAAACTGTCACCATCAATTTGGACAATTAGAATCCATCTCCAGTTTACATGGCAATTCTTCGATATTCTTGACAGAATAAGTAGCCTTTAAAAGTGTGTTCAAATTACTTCTTACTCAAGAGCAAGCAGAATGACATTTTAATTACATTCTACATTCTGTAATTCTTTATACAAACTAAAGACAAACTGAAATTAAAAATAATCATATTCAGAAAAGGAAAAACTCCACGTCCGTATAGTTGTCAAAAGATCAGCACAATACTAAGGGTATATTACAAGAGTTTATGGAAAAGTGCTATTAGAAAAGAAAGAGATTAATCAGATAGCCAGATAGATGAAATCAGTCTGTAAGTGGGTGGATGGATGGGTGGAAAACCCTTTAAGATTTTGCAAAGGATGAACTTGATATTAAAGAAGAGAGTTAATTTTTAGGGTAAAAAGTTCTATCAGTAGAATTATGTGATACAGAAAAAGTCATTTTGAGAGAAGAAAGTCATTTTTAGAATAAAAAGTTAAAATTTGGGAACTCCTGTTCTTCTGTATGTTACATGGTTTTCCACACTGGCATTTTTCATGAATATGGATTATAGTTGGGAAAACCTTACTATCTCTGATTTGGTAGTTACACACCCCTAGGGTCATCAGCACACATATAAATATTGCCTATTATATTCACCAGCCCTCAGTTATTCCAAGTGCCCACTCCTAATTATCCATCGATAGCAAAGAAAATATTGTGACAAAACAAGTTTTATTTTGCAAAACATAATGTGATATGAACTCCACTACAAAATAAGGGAACAAATTATTTTTAAAGTATATAATCCAGCAGAAGAGAAACAGAGTGAATGGAGGTCTAGGGACTGAAAGGATCTCTTGTGGCAAAGGGGAAGAAGACAAACATCCATCACCCAAGATGCGGTAAAGGGGACCAAGAACCACTGAAAAAGTAGTGCAATATGTCTAGGAATCGAAGAAACAGACTGTGTGTGTATATATATATATTTGCATTGTCAATAACATGCATCATTCAAACAATCTCTAATAAAATCTTAGTGAATGAAAATATTCACACAGTATTATGTAGGCAAATATGTTTAAAAAAATATTTTAATAAGCATATTCAGAATGGCAGACAAGGAATGGGAGAAGGGAATTATTTTACAGTGCAAAATTACTATGCATAAATTTAACATCTAATTTGAAATTTTAAATGCCTATTTAAATATTACTTCAAATACATTTGAAAGCTCAACAAACTTGTGTTGAACTGAATTGCAGATCCTGAACTCTATTTAAAAATACATCATGAAATAGAAAATACCCATTCCAAATGAAAATGATAGTGCTTTGCTGGGGGTGGGAATGAGGCGGGGAGACTAAATCACTATTAACAGACTTCTTTTCCCAATGCAATTTGTCAAAAGTTCAAAAGTTCTAAAATGTACTAAATCTTAAGCAAATTAAATTCATGATATTACTAAAACTTTTTAAATAGTGCAATGACTTATCAAGTTATAGTGGCTGCATTAAGAACAAATTATTGTGTGAAATACCTGTATAAACACAAAATACAATTAAATATTTCTTTACAAAAAGCTGAGCATTACACATAATAGTGGAATGTCTTTCATTAGGTGTATTTTTTAAAGATTAACAAAAGTAACATTTCCTAAAATGTATACATGTGCCATATTTTTTCAAACATGCCTGAGAATTTACTTAAAACGTTTCTGTAGTAAGAGTTTGCGAGAACTTCACAAACCTGCAAATAAAATGCATCTTTTTAAAAAGGTGAAAATGGCATCTCCAACACTGCAATAATTCAAAAAGTACAGCATCCCTAATCTTTAAAAACATTTCTATAGACCATCTTTGACAAAGAGCTAGGATACTTTGGATTCATTTAATAAAAAATGATTTAGAAAACAGATTGTGACCATCTGCTTGCTAAAGCTACTGCCATTCTGGATAAATTAAAGTTTTAAGTAAAACAAAACAAAAACAACAAAAAACTCATACTTCTCAACACTTCCACCCAAAACTTTGATTTACTTAGATATGTATGTAACAACAGTGAATGTACATTAAGATGAAGTCAAGTGTTGCAAAGTGGCTTTTAACACTGTTTGGGAAAAAAAGTTGTTCACATTGGTGAAGGGAAGCAGTCTGAATGTATGTTAACAGTAATACTTCATGGGGGTAAGGCCTAAACAATAATTTCTCAGTGCAAACCTTCACTCAATTGCATCAGACAGTTGAGCCATTAAAAACAAGACCACAGAAGCTTTATTTTAAAAAGGCATTGGCTCTTGAACTGATGGCTGAAAAATGAACTGGAAGAAGCATTTGAAGTATGCCTGTGTGAGAAAAACAAGAATAATTAATATTTTATAAAAGTTTGGATATAGGTTGGTCTATCAGCTATATAAAACTACATTATTTACCAAGAATTTAGCACTAAAAATAAAATGGCACTCTTACAAGGCTATGCAGATGGATAATCCTATCTGTAATCACACAGAGCAATGATTATTGTGTATCTTATTTTCACTTTGGAAAAGCATCATCAAATCTGAAAAACTGGATTGTAACTAGAAAAGTTTGAAAAGTTTTCAAACTTCACTTTCTCTTCATAAAATTGATACTGCCTGCCAACAGTTGTTCCCTGTGTGCCAATATCTAAGTATCACTTGACCCCCTCCTCTGTTTATTTAATGCAGAAATGGGAAATTTTATGATGCATATAAAAATAACAGGATTCTGGTCAGCATGATATATTTAAGCACTTAAGCTGACATTAAACTTTTGCCTTGCTTCAAAAATAATTTTGAAAATTATAGCAAATGCAAAACAAACTGCAATCTAAGCATCACGCTTAATTTCTGAATTCTCAAATTACTTGCCCTTAAGTAGAAATCTGAAAAAAAAAAAAAAAAAAAAAAAAAAAAAAAAAATTTATAATCCTTTTACCACCTGGATAAGAAATATGACTTAATTACTACACAAACACTTAAAAATTCATTAGAAAAACCTTAGCAAAATAAAATGAAAGCTGACAGACTCAGAATAACAATTCCTCTCATAAAAGTTTACCAACTGTACAAGTTAAGAAAATTATACAAGCTTTTGTATTAAGAAAGGACAGCTCAGTCAAGACATATGTACTGTAAAAATCTTTCAAAGGCTACAAAGAATCTGGAAAAATACAGAATGTATTTCTTAAGCCCAGATAAGAATATGGAAAGACATCATTGATGTCAACAATTTTACATATACAAACCTGACCTGGTTTATTTTAAACTTCTATATATAAAAAAATCATGCTAGCATAATTTTCAGGATTCATAAGGGTTTCCTTAATAAAGATACTCAAATTGTTTGGTGAGAAAAATGTCTGTTTTAAAGACATTTCAAGAAACTCAGAGAAATTGGTATTAAGCAGAAATTTGGACATGAGTTTTTTCCCATTCATCCATCAAACTAAGCAAAAATTACCTTGTAGTGAAATTTTATGATTAATACATCAAATGAGAAGGTACAGATATATCTTTAGTTCATTCAAATTTACCAAAATTAGTAAATTTGAATGAACTAAAGATACTCAAATGAGAAGGTAGAGATATATCTTTAGTTCATTCAAATTTACTAATTTTTAAAATACCCTTAAAAGAGTCTGACAGCTTTAAAGTACAAAAATCTGCAAAAGGCAGAATTACGAAACCTCATTTCCTAAAGTTAAGACTCAATTCAAATTTTCAAACTGCACCAAGGAAATCAACTTTTTAAGGTAACCCATCAACCCTGAAAATTTTAGTCACACCAGAATTTACTCCAAAGAAAGTAAAATAGGTCTAAAATTTAGTCATCTGTGTTTTCAAGTTCTTCAAATTTCCCATGTGAGACTGCTTCTTGGAAAAATTCAGAAGAACCTGGACTTTCTTTTCCATTGCTGTTCACCCTTCGCCTTTTGGCAGGTCTCTCACTTTTTTCATCAAAATCATTTTCATTTCTTGCAGTAATATGGGCAAGTTTTGGGTCAGTGGTAAGGTTATCTGTTTCATAACCATTAGTATCCATATCTGCATGAAGTGGTTTCTTATTTCCACCTGTTGGTCCATTAATGTGTAACCCTTCAACTTTTACTTCCTCTTTGTTTAATATTTCACCTGGTCCATTAGATGACACTCCTAAATTGAAAGAAATATAAATGAAACCACAATTAGAAAAAAGTTAAATTTGCAAACTATTATAAAACAGCTTATTGTAGTTATTGTTATCAAGGAAGCAAGGTATCAAATACATAGTCTAAATTCTTGCTCTATTACTTATTAGCTATGTCTCCTTAGGCAAATTATTTACTCTTTCTGTACCTCCATTTCATTACATATATACAATAAAGATCATAATAGATATTCCTTACAGGGTTGTTGTGAAAATTAAATAAGTTAATAAATGTAAAGAACTAAGAACAGAATTTGGCATATGTTAAAAGCATATTAGGTATATGCTACAGCAAATAAGCACTGGATCCAGCAGTCTAAATAAGCTGAATTAATGGAAAATGCAGTAAATTACTCAGATTCAACAAAAGGTTTTCAACATTCTAAAACCACGTAAAAGCAAAATGAATGCTCTTTCTTATAAAAGCTTGAGTAAACTGCCATATAAAGGCAAGATGTCATGACTTCTTTATTCTTAATGTAAATCTATGGGAACTGTACTTTAAAAGATCACACAAGGCTGGGTGCAGTGGCTCACGCCTGTATTCCCAGCACTTTGGGAGGCCAAGGCGGGTGGATCATGAGGTCAGGAGTTGAAGACCAGCCTGGCCAACAGGGTGAAAACTTGTCTCTACTAAAAATACAAAAACTAGCCAGGCGTGGTGGCGTGCACCCTGTCTCCCAGCTACTCGGGAGGCTGAAGCAGCACAATCGCTTGAACCCAGGAGGCAGAGGTTGCAGTGAGCCGAGATTATGCCACTGCACTCCAGCCTGGGCGACAAAGCGAGACTCTGCCTCAAAAAGAAAAAAAAGAAGATCACACATTATTTACCTAAGTAGACTTAATCTGTCAAAATGTTAAAAAACTAATGCCGCACTATCCAAGCATATACTTGAAAGTGCTAAATTATTTACTTAAGTAAAAACAAATTAAAAAGTAAATACAAATTCTGTAATAGGTGAGAAAAGTAAAAGCGCAATTATTCTAATAAAAGAAAACAAAAGTTCATTTTAGAGTTGACTGTAAAATGGAATGCAAATTTTGGTGATAGGAAGTAAAATATAGGATGCATCACTGAATAATTACAATTTAATTGCTTGAAAAATATTCAACATAAAGGATGAGCCTCAAATACTGCATTTTGATCAAAGAAAATATTCTATTTTGACCAACTCAAAAATGCACTCAAATCATGAATGCACATGGGGATTATGCATCATAATATATTGAAGAGAACAATTCTGTAGGAACAAGTCCAAAAAGCTAGCTGACACTGTGATTAGGTCAAAAATAACTAAGATTTCAAAGTACTAATTAAAGCCCTATATAAAAAAGTAATACAATACTGGGATGACAAGTTCCTTCCTTTCTTTGAAAAAGCTGGCAGTTTTGACTGTACGTAATGTGAGTGGCTTTTGAGCTACAAGTAATTTATAAGTAACTTATGAACACTTTCCTAGCCTAACAGCATGTTCTCATCAAATAGTTTTTTAAAAAGGAAAATAAAATGATTTATTTGCTGTTAATATGTTAAGAACAAACAGGAAAAGCAGTAGTAGTACCGTCTGCCTCCTTGAGCCGATACCGTTAGTCCCAAGGTCAGAGTCTCAGCATCTTATTCTACTTCAGAATGCATGTGACAGACATTAGACATCAAGTTAACAAACCTTCTTGGACCAGGACATACTTATGGGCCCTAAGTTTTGTTTGTTTGGTTTATTCTTAGAAGTAGTGAGGGAACAGAGAGGGGTCATGAAATGAACTAAGCATATACACTCCAGCAGTACGAATGTGAGACCAAAGGTCAGAAGAGGATCAAGGCTTTCACAGTGTTTCCCTTCCAGTTTCGGTCAGGAAGAAGTCAGCTCTTCACTGGTACTCTCTTATCACCAGTTTCCTCAGAGGAGCTGGGGCTGGAACTTATTACTTTCTTGGAACTCTTTTACTTAACAAGACCATTTAATCAAAGAAGAAATCAAAATAATTCTCTGGCTCTTACTACTGATCAGCACAGTGATCTCTGGTCCACTGTATATTTCAAATGGAAACAGTATCTGAACCTCAAACAATTGGTATGCCTTTTTCTTCCCTTTTTCTTGGAGAGAAAAACAAATATTTCTGTAGAATATTAATGTACAGGTTGATACCGGCTTTGTCTTTTCTCATTCTTCAAGGTTATTATGCTATCAAAGAGAACTTAAATATTCAAAACAGTGCACTTGTTACCTTACATCAAGGTATTTCACAATGATCTGTGTATCACATGTGAAACTGCAGGGTTTTGACCTAAGAGTTAACATAAATACTTGTATCTAGGCATCAACCCAACTAGATAGGAAAAGAGATGCTACTGAAAAAGAACAAATTTCTTACAAGAAATAGTCACTGTTGATAGTATGCTTTATTAAAATTACTTTTTAGTGATGTCCAATCACTTTGTATTCTGTTAGTATATATGTATGCTGATGTTATGTTTGTCTCATGTGTTATCATTTTTTACTTTCTGATCTAGAAGTTTAATAGAAACCCAAACTGAATTTCCCAAGTCACTGAAAGAAAGTGTCCCTTATTATGAAGAAAGAGAAATGTTTCTCTGGTTGCTTACCATTTTGATTAGTAGTGCTTATAGTGCCATCTTCTTTCTCAGACTGGCTGTTACTACTATTTGATGCAGTTGGGGGAGGGGATGGTGCTCGACTAGATGCAGCACTTTCACTTTCATCTAGAAGACGATCCATGTAATCCCTTAAAATTAATAAAACAATTTTTATATTAAAAAGAGCTGAAAATTAAAAATTAGTTGAGGTTAAATTTAGAAGGCTTTCTTAACAAATAATATCCTAACATTCACTTAACATTCATTCCAGTGCTTCATCTATCACACCAGGATCTGAATATTTAAATGAAAAGCTCCTTTTGGTTACATGTTTATAGGAAAAATACATAAAGGTTTTAAAGTAACAAATTTTAGAGACCCATTGGAAATTTTAAAGCTTGTAAAGTTGTAGGCAGGTGCTCAGAGTGGCCCAACTAGAGCTGGAAGATCTCTTAACTGAAGTGATAGGGGTGATGTCTAGCAAGAGTACAAAAGACTTTCTGTACAAACACAGATTGAATTTTAAAGCTCCTAAAGGCAATACCTAAAAGACAAATTTGAGCCCAACAAAAAGGACTGATGACCTCCTAAAACCTTCCTGGATATTTTTGGTATTATATTTCTGCCAGATCTGAACTACAAAATGCTAACTAAATTCCTGGGATTATCTGCTGGTTTTATCCTGTCACTTTCTCATTGTATGTGAGCTCATTTCTCTCTAAATCATTCCTGAACTACATAACTGTGGTTAAGTGACATTGGTGAGCAGATCTGGGACAGAGACTTGTCTCTCTCAGGTTTAGTGTATTACCTACAAAATGTAGATAGATCATACCTCTCCTATCTAACACCCATGGTTATTGTATTATATATGTACATAAAAATGTTTCATAATCCAAAAAGTGCTACTAAACCACTAGAATACAAGTCAGCCAACTATAGCCTGTGGGCTGGCCATCAGTTTTTTGTAAATAAAGTATTATTGGAACCCAGCCACACACATTTGTTTACATAGTGTCTTTGACTGCTTTCCTGCAACAACTGCAGAACTAAGTAGTGCAATTAAGTCCTTTCTTACTACAGAGCATAATATATTTATTCTCTACCTCTTACAGAAAAAGTTTGCTGATACTAGATACTGCACCAGAATTCCCCAAGGACAGGAATTTTTAGTCTATTTTGTTTATACCTGCACCACTGGTACCTAAGTTGTGCAAGGCATAGAACAGAAAGAAGCTCAATAAAATTTTAATTGTGTTATTTATCTTAAAATTCCTTCAGCATAAATACGATAGAAATATTAAGACAAATCTCTTAGAATTTTGTGAGCAGGGTAAATAAGAAGGAAACAGTGGAAGCTCTAAGGAATTTTCTGAAAGTCTGTGTTAATAGTCTGTAATATGCAATTAACTGTAGTTATCTCAACCTATATGGTCATCACTGTCTCCTAGGTTATAGGGATTTAACAAATATAGGGATGTGATACCTGACTTCAGGAAACTTCTAATAGTCTGAGGTATAAAACTAATACATATCACAGAAATGTACATGACCATGACCTACTCAATTTACATTCTATGCCTTATTTTCCTCATCTATAAATGAAGGGAATTCGATGGTCTTGAATACCTATAAATCTATATAGAATTAAATGGTCTTGAAGACCTCTTCAGCTTTATGCTACTCATAATTATAGAAAAATTACATAACAAATTTGAAGCATACAGAAATAAGTGTGATGAGTCCCAAAGGGACTTCAGGTGCTAAGGCTAACAGAAGACACATGATGAGGAATTGTTGGAAATAAATATGTTATGGTGGGAATGGATAATATGAAGGAAGTTAAAAGCCAAAGCAAGGCCGGGTGTGGTGGCTCACGCCTGTCATCCCAGCACTTTGGGAGGCCGAAGCAGGAGGATCACCTGAGGTTGGGAGTTTGAGCCAGCCTGACCAACATGGAGAAACCCTGTCTCTACTAAAAATACAAAATTAGCTGGGTGTGGTGGCGCATGCCTGTAATCCCAGCTACTCGGGAGGCGGCGGCAGTAGAATCACTTCAACCTGGGAGGTGGAGGTTGCAGTGAGCCGAAATTGCGCCACTGTACTCCAGCAGCCTGGACAACAGGTTGAGACTCCATCTTAAAAAAAAAATAAAAATAAAAAAAGCCAAGGTAAAGGAAACAAGAGTTGATATCAAAATTATTTTTAATTTCTGGATATAGTCATACTTCTGTGAAAGGATGGTAATTATTATTACCATTATTTCCTAAAGATTAATAGTATCCAGAATGTTCAGGAAAGGGCAGAATCAGACAAACCATCTAGAAAGCTGGAGCAGCATTCAGGTAATCAAAGTTATGCTGAGTTAATTTTTAGTTTTTGGAAAAATTATTTGGAAAGCTGAATATTTTACAATGAAATCTCCAATAGGGCTCCCAATTCTTCCAGGTAGTAAATAGGGACAATGTGTAGCAGAATCTTTCAAAGGCTGTTTGTAGGCAGAAAAGGGGAAAATGTGTTTCATTCTGGTGAACAAATGACTTTCAGGATAATGTGCTCTGAATTATGGATTTTGACCTAAAAAGGAGGATGAGAAAATTCACTCAAATTTCTCTCTAAACACATTAGCTTAATGTTTTACGAAGTCACTTAAAGTGTAGCTATTAACAGAAAGAGATGGTAATGGAAGCAAATCAGAAAAATTTATCCCCATCTGGAAAGAAATGTACTGTTTGGTCACTGCTTCTTACAGAAGACATAACACAGCTAAAAGGGAAGAGTCTCAGTAAAAAAGTATGATTCTTTCAGTTAAATAAAATTTATTTAAAAAAACCCAGTGGGACTACAACTGAAGCCTACAAAACCATCGTATTCCTGCCTAAGGGAAAAAACACTTTAGTTCACGTCATACTATTATACCAGGTGACCACTATTAAGATATTGTTTACTTTTAACTGTGGCCACTCTACCTACAGAATATTTAACCTTAAAAGTCATCAAAGTTACAGATAAAAGTATCTTCAAAAAGTTTTCAGAAGCTACGGGGAGATCAATAGAGAAATTAGAACATTTGGTGGCACATCGCTACCTAACCTGTTAAGCCTGACATCACAGAGGACCAACTAAACCAGCCCACACTTTGGTGATGCTTTCTGAAAGAGAAAACTGGATGAACCATGGGTCTGACCAGCATGGCCATTCTTATGTTGTTACTGCTGATGATTACAGACTGACTGAAGCTCACGTGTGAACATTATTTCTGAAATGGTTGAAAAAATAAAAGATGTTACTATTGCTTTTCCCTATATAATAGCTTGAAAACCATGACTATTTTAAGATATATCTGCAGACTGGATGCTATATCTAATTCTGTATTATTATGCTTGAATACTACCAATGGAAAAAAAAATTAACTATAAGTTTAACATTAAGCAATTAGATAAAATTTGGAATACTGCTATTTATGAAATTCCACTTTAGCAATCACCAGCTTTGAATAATGGGGGATGAGGTACACACTCCATTGTCCCATGATTTCCAAGGGTGAATCATACCCATTTATTCCCTTTTGGATTATTTTACTGTGGGCTTTAGAGCATTTGACCTTCTAAGGAAGTGACCAGCAGAGACACCTATAAATGAACTTGACCAAGAAACAGTGCAGTTTAGGAGTCTGAAGAGCAAGATCAAATAAACATACAAACATATCTTTCTTTTTTTTTTTTGGAGACAGAGTTTCGCTCTGTTGCCCAGGCTGGAGTGCAGTGGTTTGATCTCGGCTCACTGCAACCTCCGCCTCCTGGGTTCAAGCAATTCTTCTGCCTCAGTCTCCCGAGTAGCCGAGATTACAGGCGTGCACCACCACATCGGCTAATTTTTGTATTTTTAGTAGATATGGGGTTTCACCATGTTTGTCAGGCTGGTCTCGAACTCCTGACCTTGTGATCCACCAGCCTCAGCCTCCCAAAGTGCTGGGATTACAGGAGTGAGCCACCGCACCTAGCCCAAGCACATCTTTCGAAGGTAATTATTTGGTCAGCTTTAAGAACATCTTTACTGGAGTACATTGACAAAGTCACAGCTTTGCATTATTTTTTTATTCTGTAAACGTTAGGGAATAATTAAGGATAGTACTGTAAAGTTAATTCCACCATAACAATCACCATTTTAAAGCAATTCATGAAAGACAAGGGGTTCAATACTCTATTTAAGTAACAAATTGCCAGTGGTAGTAGAATGTTTCAATCCAAAGCTAGACTGAATAAGGTGAAGACAATAAATTCTCTTAACATGGGAATAAATTAGGCATATCAGACATTTTACATAAAGAATGGATACAACAACCCATATCTGTGTCACTGGGACTATGCTATAGTTGCATTACTAATTCTTAAATATTACTTGTTAGAGGAAAGATTCAGGAAAGCTAGGAAAAGGAAAGTCACCATATGCATGTTTTTTTCCTCTATAAAAAAACTGTATGCCGGGTACAGTGGCTCACTCCTGTAATCCCAGCACTTTAGGAGGCCGAGGCAGGTGGATCATTTGAGGTCAGGAGTTCAAGACCAGCCTGGTCGACACAGTGAAACTCCGTCTCTAATAAAAATTCCAAAATTAGCCAGGCATCATGGCAGGCACCTGTAATCCCAGCTACTCGGGAGGCTAAGGCAGGAGAATCGCCTGAAGCCAGGAGACGGAGGTTGCAGGGAGCTGAGATTGCATCACTGCATTCCAGCCTGGGCAACAGATTGAGACTACATCTCAAAAAAAGAAAAAAAAACAAAAGATTAAAAAAGTATGTGCTTATACTGAATGGAACTGAATTTAAGAAAAACATGCTTTCACAGCTGTTCTGATCCATTTCTTCTCAACAGTGTATTAAAAATATGCATTCTAAATCTTGCTTTAATGATACGCTTGTCTCAATATGAACTGTAGTTTACAATATTTCATAAGACACTGAAAAGTCTAAATGCCTTATTTATGAAGATATAATAGATGGTAAAGTTTAATGTATATTATAAAAGCAAGATTATATCGCTCTCGGCCTTCTGGTTAAGATCTAAAAGCAAGATTATCAAAATAATAACTCAAGAAAAATCTAGAAAAGCTTAGCAAAAATGTATATATAGCTCTTAAGGAAAAAATTAACTCACGTTACACCAGGATGAAGATTATATTTCTTTTTTCCAAATCGTGTTTGCTGAGCAAAGAAATCATAACGTTCAGATTTTTTCCACATGTAATAGAATGCTACACATTCACCAACTGACCTTGTTCGGACCTATAAGAAACAAATGCTTGTTTTTAAGAATCTCCTTTTTAACAAAGTTACTTCATGATAAACATCTGAAGTTTGAAAATAAATTTGGCTAGTCCTTAACTGAAATATAATCCTATATATAACATACAACACTGTAGCAGCTATGTTGAAAGCTATTCTTTCTAAACGTCTGTTAAGATAAACAATATATTGGCAACAGGTCTTCAGATATACAGCACTGTGCTTTTTAAAATGCTACTACCATCATCCTAATTTACTAGAAAAATATACTCATGTATTAAAAATGCTTGGAAGTTGGCCAGGCACAGTGGCTCACGCCTGTAATCCCAGCACTTTGGGAGGCCGAGGGGGGTGGATCACAAGGTCAGGAGTTCAAGACCAGCCTGGCCAAGATGGTGAAACCCCGTCTCTACTAAAAATACAAAAATTAGCCGGGCGTGGTGGCAGGCGCCTGTAATCCCAGCTACTCAGGAGGCTGAGGCAGGAGAATCACTTGAACCCCAGCAGGGGGTGGGGGTGGGGGCAGAGGCTGCATTGGGCTGAGATCACACCACTGCACTCCCACCTGGGTGACAGAATGAGACTCAGTCTCACACACACACACACACACACACACACACACACACACACAAGCCTGGAAGTGGCATTCAGGTTAAAATAAATGTTATAAACAGTTTGCTAATACTTTTACTCACAGAGTACAAGTACCTAGGGAGTGTATCTTTAAATTCCCTTTTGAAAGATTCTCTTACTAGTCCCAACAGCAATCCAGACTCAGTTAATTTACTCTCTAGAAAGTCTGGGAAGATGCCACAGGGAGTTAAAAGTATCATAATAATGCTAATGCTTTGTTTACTAAGTTACTCTTGCGGCTTACTGTGCTGTACCTATTTGTGCAACTGAATGGCTCTCCTCACATAATGTTAAATGCCTATGGAATTAAATGATGCTGACAGAATCCCTTTTTGTTACTTAGCCGGGAGAACTGGCGGTAGGGTTGATGTATATACATAAAATACTAAGGATTTAGGGCTGATGTATATAAATAAAATACTGGTAACTTTCTTCCTTTTTTTTTTTTTTTTTTGAGATAGAGTCATGCTCTGTTGCCCAGGCTGGAGTACCGTGGCACTAAACCGCTAACTGCAGCCTTGCCCTCCCAGGCTCATGCAATCCTCCTGCCTCAGCCCCCTCAATAACTGGGACCACAGGTACATGCCACCACACTCAGGTATTTTTTCTATTTTTTATAGAGATGGGGTTTTGCCATGTTGCCTAGGCTGTTCTTGAACTCCCGGGCTCAAGCAATCTGCCTGCCTCAACCTCCCAAAGTACTGAGATAACAGGCATGAGCTACTGCACCAGCAATACTGACAATTTAAAAGGAAATCCAGTGTCTGTATGTGTTTTGGATGCAATATACTTCTTCATCCCATAAATTTCTGCTCTTGAAGTAAATATTCTGTAGCACTGATTGCACCTAAAGGACAAATGTTGATGATACCCTCCCTTACCCAACATATATTTTGCTTTCTTCCCATTTGCACTTTACAGCTCTGATCAATATTGCTCTGAGACTGACAGCAATCAGGACTTTAAAAAAATCATCCTCTCAAGCTCTTTTTTGTCTCCTCTAGGATCTTATTTATAGATAGATTCAAACTAAGTCAACTGTACTTTACTGAAAGCAAAAAGATAACGTCCTTTTGGGGCATGCAAAGTTAAGATTATGAAAAATCTTCAACAAAAGCCCTCAAAATAGAACTTATGATTAAGATCTGAATTTTAATTCCAGATATAAAACCAAACTTGATATTCTCACTAGAGTACTCTTCTCCCTTTTAAAGAATTACTGTCCTCTTTTTGTTCACTAGAGTAATTTAGTGTTCTGTAGAGGTCAGCTGACTTCTACCTTGTAACATTTAAATGCCACTGTCCCAAACATTTATAAGAAATCAAGGTTATACTTTTAATACTTATGTTACTTGGCTCTAAGTTTCAAGTCACCTATAATTTCTTAACTCCTTTAAAAAAACCATATTGGTCAGGGTTGTTGCTGCTGCTTGTTACATCAGCTATCATTCCAGGAGTCCCTTCCTTAGGTAATTCAGCATGGTTTGGTTAAGAGTGTTTTAATTCAACCAGAAGTGCTAAAACAACAACCAAAAAAAAAAAAAAAAAAAAAACCTCATCCAAAAATGTTGTCCCTTTCAACCATGAAACAATGAACTTTTTTCTTTTTTAATCAAAAACATACACGGCCAGTCACATAATGCACTCCTTTTCTTGAATGTTAACTATATTTGAGGTTATCAGATAATATAAACACAACATTAGGGCTATACATTTTTGAAACTAATTACATTGTCTTCTAAGTTATCCTAAATGCTAAAACTAAAAATTTCTCTATTAGTGTTATCTGCAGTAAACTGCCAACATTCAACAAAATAATTAAGAATGAACTAGTTGGGAGTGGGGCTCTTCACTGCCCAGTTCCTGCTCAAAAAAAAAAAAAAAAAAAAAAAAAGAATAAACTAGTTAATGCACGACAAAATTTAAGAAATGAACCCACAGGATTTGTAAATATTTTATTAATAACAAAAAATATTAAATATGTGTCAAAAAAAATCAACTGGATACAATCCAATCACATCCAAATGTATAAAAAGAGAGATGTGGTAGAAGACTATTCTATAGAGCCTCAGACATAAGCCCAGGTACTTTCAACAAGGTCCTGGACAAGCTACGACACAAAACTTGGAAGCTATCTTTCAGGAATTACATAAACCAATACCCTTGTCGTTTCTACTAACTAAAAGTAATGTGATAATCGTAAGCCTAGGAATTAATTTCCTACATTTAATCTCCAAGACTTTAATTCTGCCTGTCCTAATCTGTTGTCCTAATGTGTTGCTCATGGAAACAACACATTTTTCTATTCTATATATATAGTTACTATTAAAAATTATACCTAATTTCAGTTATAAGAATTAAGCCCCAAAACAAATCTGTAAGTAATTATAAAGTTATTTGGAGTATAAATTACATGACTGATATTATCAACATGAAATGATAAATGATTATGTTCAATAAAATCCTTGAATTATAAGAATATAAAGCTGATTTATTGACATAGAAGCTTCTAGAAAATTAAATGTTGACTAAAAGTAAGTTAAATATTAAATATTTGACTTTAGACCACTCAGGATTTAAGCAAATGTAATAAATATTTTAACTGCAAATAATGTCATGTTGAAAGTGCTTTAAAGTTTCCAAATTATTTCAAAGGCCCTCCATAAAATAGTCACAGACTGTGGAAAACAGCTATAAAGAATTCCATTGCACATAACACACCCCAACTAGAAGCTGATTAACATGCTTGTAAATGAGTACAATTCTTAAACACCTGCAATATGACGCACTGAAAACAGTTACTAACAGGTTATTATAGGTTAGGAAGTATAGGCAGCTTTACTATAATTACTCACTAAATACGAAAATATTGTCATTAATTATGAAACCTTTAACACTAGACAATATAGCAAATTACGATACATGACCATTTGAGTTGCTCAACTAAATTTCTTTTTGCAAAAAAGAGATTATCATTACTTACTTTATTAGCCTGAATCAAATGAAAATCCTTTCCATAGGCCTTCAACCCTTGTTCAAAATTTCTACACTCTTCCTCTGTCCAAACAGATAATTCCTCTGACAAGATGGGAGGAACAAACTGTTAAGCAATATTCCCCCAAATATTGCATACAACAAAACTACAAATGAAAACTTAACCTTCTGGTAAAAATGAGGGAAGCATTTTACTCCTGAGCTCTATTACTAATTGTTGCAAAAGATAAAGTGACAATTCCTTATTTAATAAGATTTTGAATGATTTGGTCCCTACCTCTCCAGCTTCAACTTGTGCCACTTTCTTCTTAATTCTTACTGATCAAACTATCTTAGCCACCTTTCAATTCCTTAAATTTGCCATGTTCTTTCTTACTTCAGACTTTGTGCATGGTGTCTCTCCTTTGCTTAGAATTATTTCCTGCCTCTACCTCATCCCCTTTCACTGAGATAATTCTTTTGCATCCCAACAAAAATCTTACTTCATTCTGAATGCTTCCCTTTTCTAAAAGCACTACCCTCTCCGCAAATAGGTTAAGTCCCATTACTACAGGTTTCAATAGCACCCTCTAATTTTCCTTGAAGAATTCATCAGCTATTTTCCAGTTTCCCTACCTAAGCTCTAAGCACCACGAGGGGAAGGGACTTTGTTTATAGTTACATCCTCAGAACTCAGAAGGCACTCAAGTTTTTGTTAAATAAATATCTCTCATTTGTTACTTAAATATATATATATGTAGTACTCTTAGTGAAGGGGGGTAGGAGCCAGATATAGTATAAAAAAGAAAAATCTAAATTTTAGTCATGGCTTTATTACTGATGAATTATGTTTGCTTTCACCAAGTTACTTTAGTTCAGAGATCTCAGGCTCATCAATTTTTACTTTTAAGTAAAGGTATTATCTGTCATACTACCTAGTTCATAGGGCAATTATCAAGATCAAATAAGAAAATATTTATAAATATGTCTTGAATGCATAAGGCAGTATAAATTTTTACATTTTTACTTACATCACTGTATTTTCCCACAAAGAAGGAAGGGACAATCTTAATCCCACTCCCCATAACGACTTGTGTAATACTTGGTATTTTGTAAATATTTATCAAACTCAGAAAAATCAGTATTATTAAGTTTAGGCTATACCTAGGTAAACTGAAAAGCTTAATTTTAAAATTTCTGCCAAATCATGAAAATGAATAAAAACTATACTTACCTCTAGCTGCTTTTACATTAAATCTTAATCTTCTCAATGCTTCTTCTGTATCAAAATTGCATTTAACCAATTCATATAAAGCCTAGAAAAATAAAAGGCTTGAATATGTGACAAGGACTATAAACAGTTCAATGCTACAATTTCTTAAGAGTAAAGGTTTTTCAAAAATCCAGTGTTTTCATCCTTTTTGAGGGCAAATAACTTTAGTGAATGTTATATATAGAGAACTTCAAAGAAAAACAAATATGAATTCAATCCTGATAAATTAACTACCTTTAAATATGTACGAAGTAGGATATGTGAAAACTTGGTGGCCATAGTATCCTAGGAACTAAAAAGAATTCATTTTATATCAATGAAAATTCCTTCTTTGTGGCTTCTTGAGATTCCTATAATTTTAAACAAATCAGAAAAGAAAAACAATGATTAAAAAGGTAAAAAAGATAGGTTCATGGTAGGCACTGGTCTTACCATGTACATAACATCTGGGGTGAGAATTCCAACTTGATATACACAGATTCTTAGGGATAGCCAAAGGAATTTTAAAAAGCCTAATCAAAAGTATATACAGGCAAAATAAAACATCAGGTTTTTGTTTCGTTTTTGAGCTTCACACCAATGAAGTCACTGTGGTAACAATGGGTATCCTACAGGGATTATAACCTCAGATTCCCTGTCAATAATGTTATAAAAAGTTTGGTGGACAGACAACAATGCAAGTGACAGCATTTACATAAATGTGTATGGCAAGGTTCTAAGAGGTGTTTCTTATTCACAGACCTGTTCATTGTCTTTTATGTGAGATCCTTCAGGAATTGCTTCTACACCCTTCTCATCACCTGTTCTTCTAGACGCATCTTTAAGAAATATAATCACTTTATCTTCTGGTAAGTACTCAGGGTCCCACAGGAGCTGATCATCATTTTCATATACTAAATTAGTAAAAGACAATGTTAAACAAATTTCTAAAAACTGATAAGAGTTTGTGTTAAAACATATTACTAAATAAACAACTCAGAGCCAAATGCTGAGAACTGAGGTACAGTGTGGTTCTACTACTTGCCTGACTTCGTTCTTGGGCAACAACTATAGTTTAAGTGAATTAAACAATTTAAACAGAGAGGAAGCACCACTTTATGCCCCCTGCAGATCCAGTCTGACTTTATCTTGAGTTTACCAAATTCCAAGCTCTCTTGGTTTGAATACCATCTCTACCACTTACTATGTGTATGATGACCTTGGGCAAATTATTTCCCTTCTGTCTCATCTGTGAAAGGAGGTAACAATAACTCTACCACATAGTTTTAAGGATTTAAAGCACTTTACAATCATTCTGGCACATATTAAAATCCTGTAATTGTAACTATAACTATTATTTTTGAAAAAATACCTAGAAGAATGCTCACCAAATGTTAACACTGCTTAATTCCTGGTCGTGGGATTTGAGGTAAGTTTTACTTTATGTTTTCTGTGATGCTTGAGTGTATAATGTATATAAATCACTTTCACAAAAAAAGTCATTACTTTTTTAAAGGTATTTAAGTTTCACCATAATTTCCATTATAAGAAGATGAAAGACTAAATCTAATTAAAACTCAAAAAGTAATGAAAGGAGGAGGATCTAAGACAAAGCCTGTGGAATTCTAAATGATAAGAAGAAAACATGGATAAAATTCAAAAGTCACAAATAGAAGAAATATCAAGAATGTAACATCACAGATGGTAAGGGAAGACAGTGTTTCAAAGAATAGCTTCAAAGACTGGTTAAATTCTGTTGAGTGATGAGGATGAAAATTGAAAAAGGTTATGCCAGCTTTACTAACAAGGAGGTGAATGTTGTGAGAACTCTTTCTGTACAGAGATGGAAGCAGAAGCCACATTGGATAAGATTGAAGAATAAATGGAAAGTGAAGAAATAAGACTCTTGAAAAGTTTCGTTATGATGGTGGAGATAGGGGAGTAGCTAGAGAGTAGAGTTGAAGAAAGTTTTTATGTTGTTTTGGTTTGTTTTCAAAGATGAGGCAAACATGTAAATGACAACAGGAAGGAGCCAGCCTGAGAAAGATTTTAAGAGACAAAGAATAACTAACAGTGTCAAAGTTTCTTTTATTATGAAAAGAATTTAACAGCTAATTAAGCATATCCTATGTACCAGGCAACGAATTTTTTTTTTTTTTGGAGACGAAGTCTCACTCTGTTGCCCAGGCTGGAGTGCAGTGGTGCGATCTCGGCTCACTGCAACCTCCACCTCCCAGGTTCAAGCAATTCTCCTGCCTCAGCCTCCAGAGTAGCTGGGACTACAGGCATGTGCCACCATACCTGGCTAATTTTTTGTATTTTTTAGTAGACAGAGTTTCACTGTGTTAGCCAGGATGGTTCTCGATCTCCTGACCCCGTGATCTGGTTCTCGATCTCCTGACCCCATGATCCACCCGCCTCGGCCTCCCAAAGTGCTGGGATTACAGGCATGAGCCACCGCGTCCGCCCATATTATTTTCACACAAATTATCTTGTCCCCTCACCGACGCACACTTCAAAACCTTCTTCTATCTTTCCTTGTTTCCCAAAATAGATACTTTTGTTTAAAGTACAGCCCGAAGGAAAATATTTAGAAAATTTTCCTTAATAAACATCATTCCTTTTCTAATCTGCTGGTACAATCCTAGTTATATCCTAAATTATAAATACAATGAAACTACCATGATAAAATGAATCTGGATATACTGCTATTGATTTCTATTTCTGCTCAGCCTCTGTTCTCTGCAGACTAAAGTTCTTATCTTCTTGGGATCTTTGGGGTAGACAAGGCCATACAAGGAAACCCTAATTCAGAAATAATTCACCCACCTATTCACTTAGGCACCAAATGTTTACTAAGTGCCTATGGGGCAAGGATCGACCTACTTACCAGTAAGGTTACAAAGATGAGTAAACAAAAGGTTAAAATACACTGTGGTTAGTATAAATGATAACTTACATGAATTTAGGAAAAAGTTAAGGGTAGCTCAGGAGATTTTGTAACCAAAACAGATACAAGTCCAAAGGAGCATGCCTGGAATGTTATTATAACTAACAAATCATGTTTATTTAACTGTTTGAATTAGGAGTGCTAACCAATGAAGAATATATAATCTGCATGGCGCCTAATAAAAAAAGTCAGATGGCAGAGAGAAAAAATTTGTCAATGTCTCTCCCAAGATACTAGGTAAGGAGGTTTCCATGTATCAATGAAAAGGAGAATTCTGATCCATCCATTAAGTAATCCCTACAATAAAGATATCAGGATATCTTAGTTTTGTGGCACTTAAAAAAAAAAAAAAATGGTCTGTGCTCACAAAACTGATGAAAAATATCCTGTGAAATGTTTTCCATAAGAATGCACTAATCAGCACTGTCCCTTTGACAAGTTTTATTTCTAACAGCATAGTTTACCTAATAGTTTCACGAATTTGGTTTGTGGTATAGGGTATCCTAAGAGAAGACAATTCTGGGTATCTTGACAAAAGTTTGAATTTCTAGAACTACAAAGCTGAGGAGTGCCCCTTTACCACAGGGATCCCTCCAAAGCAATGTCATTCTGCTTAGTCTGATCCTCCTTACACAAACTAATATACTTAAATTCTCAAAATGAGAAAGCTTCATAAATCACTTGTTCCTGAAAAAAATTAAGTATGTATAATTACTTTCTAAAATGTTAAAATGGAAAATATTAAGTTAGAATTTAAACCATGAAAAAATCAGAACAATTAGACAAGAGAAAGATATAAAGGCAATCCAAATTAGAAAGGAAGAAGTCAAATTATCCGTTTACTGATGATATGATCTTGTATTTGGAAAAACCTAGACTCCACAAAAAACTATTAGAACTGACAAATTCAGTAAAGTTGCAGGATACAAAATCAACATACAAAAATCAGTAGCATTTCTATATGCCACCAAGTCAACATTCTGAAAAGGAAATCGAAAGACTAATCCCATTTAAAATAGCCACAAATAAAACCAAATACCTAGAAATTAACCAAAGTGAAAGATCTCTATGACAACTATAAAATATTGACAAAAGAAATTAAAGAGGACACCAAAAAAAAAAAAAAAAAAAAAAAAGGAATGATATTCCACATTCATGGATTCAAAGAATCAGTGTTGTTAAAATGTCCATACTACCAAAAGCAATCTACAGATTCAATGAAATCCGTATCAAAATACCAATGACATTCTTCACAGAAATAGAAAAAAAGTTCCTAAAATTTATATGGAACCACAAAAGACTCAGAATAGCCAAAGCTATCCTAAGCAGAAAGAACAAAACTGGAGGAATCACATTACCTGACTTCAAATTATACTACAGAGCTACAGTAACTAAAACAGCATGTACTGGCATAAAAATAAGACATACAGAACAGAACACAGGACCCAGAAACAAGTCACATACCTACAGTGAACTCATTTTTGACAGAGATGCCAAGAATGTACACTGGGAAAAGACAGTCTCTTCAATAAATGGTGCTGGGAAACTGGATATCCATATGCAGAAGAATGGAACTAGACCCCTATCTCTTGTCACATACAAAAACCAAAATAAAGACTTACATCTAAGACCTCAAACTATGAAACTATTACAATAAAATATTGGGGAAATTCTGCAGGACACTGGACTGAGGGCAAAGACTTCCTGAATAATATCCCACAAGCACAGGCAACCAAAGCAAAAATAGACAAATAGGATCACATTAAGTTAACAAGCTTTTGCACAGCAAAGGAAACAATCAACAAAAAGACAACCTACAGAATGGGAGAAAATATTTGCAAACTACCCATCTTAGAAGGCACTAATAACTAGAATATATAAGGAGCTCAAACAACTCTATTGAAAAAAGTCTAATAATCTGATTTAAAAATAGGCAAAAGATCTGAAGAGACGTTTCTCAAAAGAATACATACAGATGGCAAAAAAAAAGTGTTCATCAACAGATGAATGCATCAAAACCACAATGAGATACCACCTCACACCAGTTAGAATGGCGATCATTAAAAAGTCAGGAAACAACAGGTGCTGGAGAGGATGTGGAGAAATTAGGAACACTTTTACACTGTTGGTGGGACTGTAAACTAGTTCAACCATTGTGGAAGACAGTGTGGCGATTCCTCAAGGATCTAGAACTAGAAATACCATTTGACCCAGCCATCCCATTATTGGGTATATACCCAAAGGATTATAAATCATGCTGCTATAAAGACACATGCACACATATGTTTACTGCGGCACTATTTACAATAGCAAAGACTTGGAACCAACCCAAATGTCCATCAATGATAGACTGGATTAAGAAAATGTGGCACATATACACCATGGAATACTATGCAGCCATCAAAAATGATGAGTTTATGTCCTTTGTAGGGACATGGATGAAGCTGGAAACCATCATTCTCAGCAAACTATCGCAAGGACAAAAAACCAAACACCGCATGTTCTCACTCATAGGTGGGAATTGAACAATGAGAACACTTGGACACAGAAAGGGAACATCACACACCGGGGCCTGTTGTGGGGTGGGGGGAGGTGGGAGGGATAGCATTAGGAGATATAACTAATGTACATGACGAGTTAATGGGTGCAGCACCCAACATGGCACATGTACACATATGTAACAAACGTGCATGTTGTGCACATGTACCCTAGGACTTAAAATATAAAAAAAAAAATGTGGTAAACACAATGGAGTACTATTCAGCCATAAAAAAGAATGAGATCCAGTCATTTGCAATAACATGGATGGAACTGAAGGTCATTATGTTAAGCAAAAAGTCAGGCACGGAAAAGACAAATATCCCATGTTCTCAATGATATGTGGGATCTAAAAATCAAAACAATTGAACCCATGGAGATACAGCAAAAGGATGGCTACTAGAGGCTGGGAAGGTCAGTGCAGGAAAGAAGTAAGAGAGAGGTAGGGATGGTTAATGGGTACAAAAAAATAGAATGAATAACGCCTAATAGTTGACAGCACAACAGGTGACCATAATCAATAACTTAATTGTACATTTTTAAAGAACTAAAAGAGTATAACTAGATTGTTTGTAACACAAAAGATAAATGCTTGAGAGGATACATACACCATTTGCCATGATGTGGTTATTACACATTGCATGCCTGTATCAAGACATCTCATGTACCCCATAACTATATACACCTACTATATACCCACAAATATTAAACTATAATATAAATTTATAATATAAATACTAAAATATAAATATAAAATAGGCACTATTATCTTTCATTGTCAAAATTTAAAAGAAATTTAATAAAAACAAATGTCTTTCAGTTCATTTATTTGCAGAAAGAAAAACCTCAATGGTGAACATTGCTAACCGCTATATGAGTAAAGCACAAAATTGACATTTCAATTACAAAAATAAATACAAAAGCCAACAGATCATTTATTTTGGCACACAATTATGCGTTCACAGAACATATCATATGTACAGAATTTCTATATGTAATAAAGTCACTCCATACTGCTAGCTTCAATGTTCCTATATGTTGCAGGAATTACCTTGAGAAATAAGTGGTAGCTATTAAACATTTAAATGCTGTATTAAAACATACTGCTATCACAAAAACCGTACTGGCCTGTGATGTTCCCTTGACTGCCTCTGACCTGCTGCTTACCCTGAGAGTAGGTGCATACTTAGAATATAAACTAAGTTTTTGGAGAAAATGCTAAAAAGAAATAAACAACAAAAAACTTCTATTAATACAACTCCAAAGGCCTTCGTGTATATTAAGTTGAAATGTGCAGAAAACTGAAATAAAAGAAATAAAGATTTCTAGTCCTGAGTGATGTCACACTGCACATGAACTCATTAAAAGCACACATACGGCCAGGCGCGGTGGCTTATGCCTATAATCCCAGCACTTTAGGAGGCCGAGATGGGCGAATCACCTGAGGTCAGGAGTTCAAGACCAGCCTGACCAACATGGAGAAACCCCATCTCTACTAAAAATACAAAATTAGCTGGGCGTGGTGGCGCATGCCTGTAATCCTAGCTACTTGGGAGGCTGAGGCAGGAGAACTGCTTGAACCCGAGAGGCGAAGGTTGTGGTGAGCCGAGCTTGAGCCATTGCACTCCAGCCTGGGCAACAAGAGCAAAACTCTGTCTCAAAAAAAAATAAAAATAAAAAAAGGCACATATACACAGCATTCTTTCTGGAACTCAAATGAAGTGAATAATCTGAAACAGACTCTTTAAAAAAAATCTTCGGCCAGGCGTGGTAGCTCACGCCTATTATCCCAGCACTACGGGTGGCAGAGGCAGGCGGATCACGAGGTGAGGAGTTTAAGACCAGCCTGGCCAACATGGCGAAACCTCATCTCTACTAAAAAACACAAAAAAATTAGCTGGGCTTGGTGACGGACACCTGTAATCCCAGCTACTCAGGAGGCTGAGGCAGGAGAATCACTTGAACCCAGGAGGTGGAGGTTGCAGTGAGCCGAGATCATGCCATTGCACCCCAGTCTGGGCAACAAGAGCAAGACTCCATCTCAAAAAAAAAAAAAAAAAAAAAAAAATCTTCAAGTATCGTATGTTATTGGAAGTATGACTTACTTTAGGACTTTCAAATGAAATGAAATGTAAAAAAAAAAAAAAACGTAAAATTTAAGTATACAAGTTGTTTTCCCAAATTATTTTTAAAACACAAGCCTCAAAGTAATCCATTTTTTTTTTTTTTTTTTTTTCCAGACGGAGTCTTGCTCTGTCACCCAGGCTGGAGTGCAGTGGCGTGATACTGGCTCACTGCAACCTCTGCCTCCCGGGTTCAAGTGATTCTCCTGCCTCAGCCTCCTGAGTAGCTGGGATTACAGGTGCGCATCCCGATGCTGGGCTAATTTTTGTAATTTTAGTAGAGACGGGGTTTCACCATGTTTGTCAGGCTGGTCTCGAACTCCTGACCTCATGGTCCGCCTGCCTCAGCCTCCCAAAGTGCTGGGATAACAGGTGTGAGCCACTGTGCCTGGTCCAAAGTACTCCATTTTAATAAGCATTCCATTTTGCTTACTGAAAGTTTCAGGAGCAAATAAGCTTTTTATATCAGTTATTTACTCTCGTTTGTTTTTATGCCTTTCATTGACATAAAATGGACTTCTAAAAACTAAATTATAAAGATTAGAAAAGGGTTAAAGTTTAGAGCACTGAAAATATGGGGAAAAAGTAAAAAAAACTGTTGAGACATTGTAAGTCACTTTAAAATGAAAAAAAGCATTCACTTTCTCCTTTTTTGGCTACGCTTCTATAGACCAAACTGAAAAAATTGAGTAAACATATTCTTCTCACAGAAATAATGAAGGGTTCTCTTTCACAAACCAATGGGGTTACAATGGGGTTACTTAGTAGGCTGTCATGTTCTTATCACATTTTACATATAAAGTAACAGTTCATTACACTGAAAGCATAAATTCAGCTAGGTAACTTTACTAATAACCCACCTTTTTCATTTTCTTTGTATCTACAAATGCCAACGGGAATTTCTGCTTGAAACATGGAGCCCACCATAATCTCCTATTTTAAAAATAACATAAAACATTAGTAAGATCTAGTAACAGATTTTATATCCATTTTCTAGCCTTACCATCTTAGTAAACTGTTCCTGGTTTCTCTGTCATAAAATATAAAAACAACCAATTAACTACCTCAGAGGTACCTTTGTGAAGATGAATGACAAATGATGACTGGATGAAAATATGAGTAATAATAATGAGGTGAAATGCAACGTAAACAATAAATACAAACTATTTCAAAATACAGAGACAAAGAAGTGAATTCTGATAATTCCATTAGTAAGACAACTACAAAACATGTAAAACACAAAGTCAAATTCAGATATTTTCAGAGTATCTACACTTAAGACAGTGGTCTTAAATATGATCCCTGTATGAGCAGCATCAGTGTCATCTATGAAATTTTTGTTTTTTTGAAACAGGGTCTTGCTCTGTCACCTAGGCTGGAGTGATCATGGCTCACTGCAGCCTCGACCTCCCAGGCTCAAGCAATTCTCTCACCTCAGTCTCTGAGTAGCTGGGACTACAGGCACATGCCACCACACACAGCTAATGGGAAACTGTTAGAAATGCAAATGCTCAGGTCCCACCCCAACCTACAGACCTACTGAAACTCTGGGGACAGGACTCAGTCACTGGTATTTTAACAAGCTCTCTAGGTGATTCTGACATACACTGAAGTCTGAAAAACAGAGCTTCAAGGTAAGAAAAGTAACAAAAAGGGTTTGTATAAAGCTCAGTAGGGGCCAAATGAAAGAAACTCTAAATGAAATACATAAGTAGGTTATGGCTTGACTTTCATTAAAACAATACAAAATAAAAAAGTAACCTCCTCCCACAAATACAATTAAATAGGAAATCCAGTAATCATATCTATATAGTCAAATCACAGATTAGGTGAAACTGGCTGTTCTCAAAAGCAACTGGAAACTACCACTGGTGAAATTTCACAATGCAAGGAGACCAAGATTACATGAACCCTCTTTTGTGTGATGGCTAAATATTAAGAACACATTTACTGACATTTTCAAAATTGGGCATGAAAGGTACAAAATCATGGTCTGCAAGTTTTGCTAACTCTTAGGATTTGGAAAGTCTCTCTCCTGCTATTGTTACCCCACTGATGTGAGGATCTCATTTTATCCAGTACAACTTCAAAGATGTGCTTTATGTAATAAAGTTATTTCTGTACCTATAAGAAAAACCAATCTTTCTCATGATCAGTTTTCTAAAAAGAATCAAACTTACAACAAATTTTCTCTACTCTTACAATGGAATTCTCTTTATGTCTTCTACTATAAAAAGAGTCCTTTATTGTCACATCTTGTGCCTCTTTTAACTTAACTCACCTAGGCCTACCAAAGAACACTGTCAAGTTACTAACCCTGGCTGGGGTGCTTCTAAGCCATCAATGCCTGGATCCACTGCAGGACAATTAAATTAGAATCTATGAATGAAGGCCCTGGTAGTCAGTACGTCTAAGTTATCCAAATGATTCTAACATAAAAACAGGGTTGAGAACATCTGGATTAGTATAAAGATAGGTACTTCCTTTTTCCTGTTCAGTTCTGAACATTTCTTTTCATCTGTTAATTTGTTCTGTAGTACAGGGAAGGGAAGGGAAATAGCTTTGAAGATCATTATGTGTAACATATCATATATGTAATTTTCGTTTAATCTTTCAGCAAGCCCCATAAGGCTGACATTGTTATTCCCATACTATATGTGAGAAGATGAAGCTAAAAAATTTGATTTTCTCAGGAGCACACAGTTACTAAGTTCTAGAGCTATAACTAAAATTCAGGTTTGACTTCAATACTGTTTCCCCTACCTTAAGTTTCTATAAAAACTCAATTTCATCTTATAAGTCTTAAAAAAAAAATGAATCTCTGAACCTTGACAATTATTTAAAACAACAAAATCATACTGAAAGAAAACAATCTGCATTTACTCTGGCCTGCTTTATTACATAATTTTTTTCTGAGAAAGGTGTGGTTAATTAATACCCTTTCTGAGTAAGGTGTGGGTAATTAATACCCTCCAGCAATGAAAGGTGTTCTACCTCTGAGCTTTTGTTCTTTCATTTAAAAAAAAGCACTGAATGCTTAATCAAATACTCTACTGAACACTCCAGATTAAAAAAAAACATATGTTGAAGATACATAAACTTGAATATGAAGTGGGACAGCAATTTATAAGGACTTCCAAGGTTTCTACCTTTTTTCATCTTAATTTCTGCACACTGTAGGAATCAGATTAAAAACAGGATGAAAGAACCCTTGCCCAAATAGGCCACACAAATTAACTTTTGTGATTCTTGTTTTCTGTCGAGTCCCATCATTTGCTCAAATTAACATATACCGTACACTGGGCTAATCTTGCCTCTCAACAAAAATAACTATTTCTTTTATATAAATGATTTGTTTTAACCAGTTCTACATAAAAAATTTTTTTGAAGACATGGGGTCTCACTATGTTGCCCAGCCTGGTCTCAAACTCCTGGGCTGAAGTGATTCTCCCTACCTCAGCCTTCCAAGTAGCTGGGACAACAGGGGAAACATCACTGCAACCAGCTAATTCTACATAACATTTTGATAGATTTTCCTAAGAGCTCAGTTCTTTTACAATAACTTACAATTCTTTAACTTAACTGTATGATTAATTATATGCTATATTTTATAATTAAAAACTAATCTCAATATACTATCTTTAGATTCATTTCAGAAATTAAGTTGTATATAGTTATGAAGCCAAATCTGTTTCTTCGTATAATAAGCTTATCAGTTATGTCAACATTAAATTCAATCATTTGGAGAATTTTCCTTTTATAAAGTAATACAGAACAAAAACTTGCGATACGAACTACTAAACAAAATTTACTTAAATATCAAAGCCTCCACAAATGCTTTCCATAATATTGAAAAATATATACGTGATACTTTTTACAGGGCAACAAATGCCTAATTCAGCACTAGTTCAGGACTAAATCAGAAATGTAGACTTTCATTTTTTGTTTTGTTTTATAAAACGAGACAGGGTCCCGCAATGCTGCCCAGGCTGGTCTCGAACTCCTGGGATCAAGCGATCCGCCTGCCTCAGCCTCCCAAAGTGCTGGGATTACAGGCGTGCGCCACCGCTCCCTGCCGGAAATGTAGATTTCTAATCTTAGTTTGAGTGCTGACTTCCTCAACAAAAACCAATTCTTTGAATTCATTTTATTTTATAAAAAGATAAATGTATCTCTAACCTAGATGTGTTAAGAAGGAATCTGAACATTTATCAAACATTTAAATGTCATAAAAGGGCTTATATCGATTTTATCAATATACATAGTTAGTAAAAAAAATAATAATAATAATTACACGAGACTTTTAAAAAAAATATTAATTTATCTAAATTTTGGGAAAATATTGTTCTAACTACCTTTTTCCAGTCTTCTGATGGAATATAATCTTCATCTTCTTCAGATTCTTCTTCTACTTCACTATCTAGAATAAATAAGACACCAATACTATAAAATGACTGCTTATCCTGTCTACATCTACATATTATTTTTACATCTACCATCAAATATTTGGATATGCTCAAAGGTATCTAATGCATTAAGCCAAGATATTTCTAAACAAATAATTAACACCCTATCACTTAAAAAAAAAAAAAAAAAAAACCAAAAAACCATAAACATTCTACGTAATTGTATTCTCATGAAATGATTTCCTATAAAAACTTAGGGGAAAAAACTGATTTAGAATAAAGATAGTATTACCTTACTACATATTTCATGACAGTTTTTCTTCAAGTGTTTTTCTTCTTTTTAAAGTACAGAAATTTAGGTGTATTTATGAATATACCTAAAAAAGGCTAAGAGGCAAAGAAAGTAAAAAATGGAAACTAAGGGAAAGACTATGAGAAATAAAAAGATGACCATGAAACAAACATTTAAAAACAGGGCAAGGAAAAAACAAATACACCCAAAGTCAAGTAGTACATGACACAATTATCGTAGTATATTCACTAACAACAGGGACCCTGCATTGCTAAACTAATAACTTACAACAAAATCCATTTATTGTTGAAAAGAATTTCAGACTAAATGAATTCAAAGACCAGTTTAAAAAATGAAGATTTTAGGTAATACCTAAAATAGTAAAAATTATATTCAAATATTATCAACCAGTAACACTTACTTGTATCAAAATATTTACATCGACGTGGGCGGATTATTTCCTGGGCATCTTGAGAAGCAACAGATTGTGATGGATCATCATTGGAAGACTGAGTTTCATCCTCCTGACCTGATGAATCCTTTATATTCTCCTCCTGTGGAATAATAAATTAAATTTCTTTAAAATGTAAGGAAAACAGTTGCAGATGAAAGACCATAACATATAAATTTTGTTCTAATATAAGCAGAAGACTAAAATGAATATACTAGATGTAATATCGTATTCTGGGTTGGGTCCTGCAACAGGAAAAAGTACATTAGCAGAAAAACTGGTATAATTCAATCTGTAGTTTAGTTAATAGCACTGTACCAAGATGTTAACCTTAGCAGAAGTTGAGGTAAGAGTATACAGGAACTTTCTATACTAACTTTAAACCTTTTATAAATCTAAAATTATTTCAAAATAAAGTAAGAAAAATAAACACAAACTGCCAATTAGCCTTTATTATTTAAAAGCAACAGCATTTTTTAGAAAGTTGGTATAAATTAATTAGAATAAGCACTGGAAAAAAAAGAAACCTGAAATGACAAGACCAAACTGTTACCTCAGGAGTAGATTACAGGGGATTTCCAATTTTTATATTATGTATTTCTGTAATATCTTAATTTTTAACACTTTTAAAATCAGGAAGAGTAAAGATTACAAAGACAAGTAATCAAAACATATTGTGAAATTTTAACTTCAACAAGAATAAAGACCACAATCTTAAATATACGTATATAGACTTACTTTATTTTCCCCACTACAGCCACTGTTGTCATCATTATCAGCATCTTCATCATCTTCACCTTCTTCTTCCTCTTCCTCCTCTTCCTCATCTTCTTCAGGTAGTCGAACAGTACTACCATAGCCATAAAGGCTGAGAAGTTCATGAATTGGCATGTCGCCTTCCTAAATAAATCAAAATAAAAGTTAATCTCTGAATCAGTGATATTTCTGATTCCCAGGCTATAATCCACAAATCTGTGGAGCATTCATTCTATACTGAAGAATAAAAGCTGTATTATGAATTCTCAGATCATAAAAAGTAAAACTGAAAATATTTCTGAAACCCAGGAATATCCCAATCTTTTAAGTATTTCTATAAAATTAACCAATTCTAATTGCTGACAACAAGATCTTTAAGTATAATTAAACAGTGGCCTTGGTCTAACATGGACTATTCTTTTTGCAATCAATTCAGTATATGCACAATGAGTTAACGCTATGCATGGATGCCCACTCTTAATAAGAGTACCATACTTAATTTGAGGGTGGAGAAATAGAACAATGAGAAATAGATGATAAGTTAACAAACCCAGAAAAGCAGATGAAATTCAGAGCTCAGCCCGAACACATGAAAAAAAAAAAAAAAAAAAAAAAAAAAAAACACAAACCAGTAGTAATATACAGAAATGATAATGGACTACATTAACCATATATTCTTTTCTATGGTTATCTCCATTTACATATAAAATCATCTCATGCAATCCTTACCATCTATCATACAGACTTGTTTTTTATTTCCATTTCATAGATGAGAAAACAGAGGCTGACAGGTTAAGCATTTCTTCAGAAATCAGACAAGTTACAAGTAGTAGAGCCAGATTTAAACAGTCTAACTCCAAAAGCCCATATTCATATCAATACACCATGGTGCCTTGGCCAGGGACTTCTCTCAATCCCCACAAAAATCAGACCCTCTGTGGATGAAAAAGAAATGTCCATACGCAATGAAATGAAATCAGCTTTCTATACAAACTACTGACTCTAACCAGTAAACAAGAAATGCACAGCATCAGGGAAACATAACAGAATTCTGATTATAAAAAGAAAATTTAATCCAAATCATGTGAACATATTATACACTCATGCACACCCACATACAATGCACATGGTCTAAAGCAAAACAGTCAGAAAACAGTCAGTTTAGAAGCTAGAAAAAAAGGGTAATCATGAAATAAGATATGGTTTATATTTCTCCAGCAGTCATGGAAAGAAAGAAGTAAGTCTGGCTCCTGTGTTAAACACATTGCTACAACGGATATGGGTAAATCAGACTGGATTAGATGATACAATTAACCTGCATCACTCAAAATCCATGTGTGAGAAGAAATTAATGATTATAATTTGAAAAGATTTTCTTATGAAGAACTAGGAAGAAAGTGTCATCCAAAACTTCTATTTCACATTACAAATGGATATTCTGGTTATGAATGAGTTTGTGAATCTATTTCTGAAAGATAAATCAATTCCAAGACCCCTAATGATTTTCAGAAGCTACAACCTGAAAAGTGGTAACTTTATCAAGGCAAGGTATTGCCACTCTTAGCTAAATAACCAGCTGGCAAACAACTGACAGTTCTTATACTGTGTTTCTCAAAGTAAAATACCACCAGTGCTTTAAGTGTTCAAGTACCAAGAATCTGGTACAGGACACTGGTATTTGGGAATCTGGGGAGTCAGTACTCAGGAACTAAAACAAAACTTCAAAATAAGAGATAGAAGTGTAATAAGAGAAATATAATGAAAAGGCTAGATTTATTTTTTGAGACAGGATCTTGCTCTGTCACCCAGGCTGGAGTGCAGTGGCATGATCACAGCTCACTGCAGCCTCAACCCACTGGGTTCAAACGATCCTCCCACCTCAGCCTCCCAAGTAGCTGGGACTATATATGTGCACCACCATGCCTGGCTAATTTTTGTATTTTTCATAGAGAAGGGTTTCACCATGCTGCCCAGGCTGGTCTCAAGAAAATTAAAAAAAAAAAAAAAAAAAGGAAAACAAAATGCTTGCTTACTAGTATTAAGGTTTTTCCCTCCTGGATATACAGATGAGAAGTATGACTCACTTTATAAAAATTCATTTCTCAGGCCAAGCTCAGTGGCTCACGCCGGTAATCCCGGCACTTTGGGAAGCTGAGGCTGGCACAACACTTGAGGTCAGGAGTTCGAGACCAGCCTGGACAACAAGGCAAAACCCCATCTCCACTAAAAATACAAAACAATTAGCCAGTCATGGTGGTGCACACCTGTAGTCCCAGCTACTCAGGAGGCTGAGGCAGAAGAATTGCTTGAACGCAGGAAGCAGAGGTTGCAGTGAGCTGAGATCGTGCCACTGCACTCCAGCCTGGGTGACAGAGTTGAGACTCTGTCTCAAGAAAAAAAAAAAGGAAAAAGGAAAAAGAAAAAAATTCATTTCTCAAAGAAAAATTCTCCAACACCTCCAATACTGACTAAGCAGAGAACAGAGTCAAAAGTAGCCTGATCACAGTGCATTTAGAGGGGAAATGCTTGAATTACAATCGTAATAGAACTGGCACAGATGGAGAAAAGTCATTCAAGTCAGAGCAAATGACAAATATACCGTACAGAAACAAAAATGAATAATCCAGTCACCCTGATTAGAGCAGACATACCATTTACAGTAACTAAAAAAAAAAGTATCATTTCAGAAGGCCATACATTACTGAAAGATCAGTTATAGATTAAGTCAGGATTACTATTTTTACCTACTTTCTCTAGTTTTACTAATTTTTAAAGGCTTCTGTTATACTCTTGACTCAATTTGAGCATATTGAATAGTTACTGACACTATGGAAGTATGCAGGGGAAGATTTAGGTTGCTTGCCAAGTGGGAATCCACTGCTATCATTCACTACACATTCACCTGTATTATGATCAGAACCTAAATTAAATTAGTGGTTGTGGAAAAGAAAAAATTGAAGAGATGCAACAGGATTCAACCGGGGATTAGGAGAGATGGAGGTCCTGGTGATGCTGAATCCCTGGTTCCATATATTCCTCGTACCCAACTCCACTTTCATATACCTTCTAATAGTCTATTTTTATACAACATTATTTTTAGATGGGCTTTATCACATGGAAACAAAATACCCTTACTTATTCAATCAAGAAAATGCTTACTTATGCCGGGCGCAGTGGCTCACACCTGTAATCCCAGTACTTTGGGAGACTGAGGGCGGCAGATCACTTGAGGTCAGGAGTTCAAGACTGGCCTGGCCAACATGGTAGAACCCCAACTCTACTAAAAATACAAAAATTAGCCAGGCATGGTGGTGCGGGCATGTAATCCCAGCTACTCAGGAGGCTGAGGTAGGAGAACTGCTTGAACCCAGGAGGCAGAGGCTGCAGTGAGCTGAAATTGTGTCACTGCACTCCAGCCTGGGTGACAGAGTGAGACCCTGTCTCAAGAAAATAAAAAAAAAAAAAAAAAAAAAGGAAAAGAAAATGCTTCCTTACTAGTATTAACTCAAGCTGTCACCCAGTATCAGGTGAGTAATATCAGCTTAGTAAGCAACAAAGAAAAAATCATCACCACCAAAAATACAAGTTGAAGCATGACAGTATAAAAAGTCTCTTATTTAATCTAAGGTAAAAAGTCTCTTACTTAATCTAAGGTAAAAGTGAAAATCTTGCAGCAAACTCTGGGCTACAACTACAATAAAAATCAGAATCAATTTTGCTGAGGAATCCTGTTTCAAATTGCAATAGCATGTATTTGTGTTCCTGCTTTGTGCTAACTGAAGATTTAGCAAGCATAAACAAGCATCATGTAAGGATTATTTATTATTTCCCTTCCAAGCCTCTCCTACTCTCTTCTACTTCTGTACTTGTCTTCTCACACGAAATGTTCTTTCTTCCATTCCAAGCATTTATTTTTCTTGAAAGTTCACCTCCTTGACCATAGTAGCTGACATAATTGGAATCACTGTATTCCCTGGCCATAGATTTGGAGTGGGCACATGACCCAAGCTTGTCCATACTTTGTTTCTGGAGTTTTATCAACAGCAACTTAAGAAAGAAGCACAGACTATCTCAAGTAGTAAATGTGGGAGACCTACAAACTGACAGCATCATATGAAGGAAGTTGGTCTGAAAAGACAAGTCAGGTGGGACACGGTGGCTCACACCTGTAATCTTAGCACTTTGGATGGCCAAGGTAGGCAGATCACTTGAGCTCAGGAGTTCGAGACCAGCCTGGGCAACATGGCAAAACACTGTCCCTATAAAAAATACAAAAAGAATTAGCTGGGTGTGGTAGCGCATGCCCGTAGTCCCAGCTACTAGTGGGGCTGAGGCAAGAGGATGGCTTCATCCAAGGAGGCTGAGGCTGCAGTGAGCCAAGATCGCATTGCTGCACTCCAGCCTGAGTGACAAAATGAGACCCTGTCTCAAAAACAAAAAGAGGTAAACCATGTAGAAAAGCAGAAATAGAGAAAATAAATTCTGGTGGTGCTTGAGTCCCTGGGGAGCAGATATATCCCTCCTTTAATGAAATTCCTTGAGACTTACATGAAATTCTTCATTTTGTCTAACCTGGTTTGAGGTTAGACTGTCTGTAATCTAGTTACAGACAGATTTCTGTCTCTGCACCCCCAAATTCTGATGCTATAAACAGTAATGATATCGTGTAACGCAAATATTCCGTTATTTCCCTCTGAAAAAAGATGTAAGGATGAATAAAACTTGGCCAAAAGTAGTACACTATTATGCCAGGGCCTGTCAGTCACCTGTTCCAGAGAATTTCTAATTAGCTTATATTACCAAAGTCTGCATTCTACCAGTTACTCAAGGGCTTACTTCAACTTAAATTGAAACATCACAATAAAGCAGCACAGTGTTTTATTCCCATTCACGTACGTGTTAAAAGAGTATAAAAAGGCGAGAACAGAGTGAAAGAAAAAATTATGTGTCAAGTTGTACATTTTCAGTTATAGGTCAGAGACTTTTTTGAGAATCTTATGAATGACATTAACTACTAAGACTTATTTTGTGTTTATTATGTGCCAAATACTATGTTAAGTGCTTTAGATACATTATTCTTGTAGTAACATCTGAAGTTTAACAATGTTAAGTAACCTATCCTAAGTCACACACTGAAATAAGTAGTAGAGCTGGATTATGAACCCAGGCAGTCTAACTCACTGCTTTACACTGCCCTTCTGTACATATGCATATATACTGCCTTCTTTAAAATCTAACGTCAGGTTAAGTATACAGCATCCTGTTACAATGTGAAATAAGAGGGCTGATAAACTGTGAGAAATAAGGAAAGTGGGCATAGTACATGATGAATAAAAATACAGAAATGTAGCCAGGCACGGTGGCATGCACTTGCAGTCCTAGCTACTCAGGAGGCTGAGGCAAGAGAAAGGCATGAATGCAGGAGGTTCAGGGTGCTTGAGCTATGACTGCACCACTGCACTCCGGCCAGAGTGACAGAATGAGACCCTGTCTCTAAAACATTAAATTAAAAAAAAAAAAAACAGGAATACATACTATATTTTCAGACTGTACTTTAAGAAATGAGCTGTCTTACACTGTAACAAAAGGAGGGGCAATCATGTCTGCATAAGCTAAAGGAAGGCTGGCTGAAGGTGGGAGAAATGGACTTTTTAAAAGATAAACCGACCAGATTCGGTGGCTCACGCCTATCATCCCAGCACTTTGGGAGGCCAAAGTGGGAGGATTGCTGGCACACAGGAGTTCAAGACCAGCCTGGGCAACAGAGCAAGACCCCATTTCTACAAAAAATAAAAAATTAGCCGGGCATAGTGGTGCGCGCCTACAGTCCCAGCTATGCGGGACGTGAGGCAGGTGGATCGCATGACCCTGGGAAGGCGACAGAGTAAGACCCTGTATCAAAAAGGATAAACATCATATACTATATCTCAAGTTAAGTCTGTCGTAATTTCAAGACAATAGGGTAAAGTTATCAAACACCAACATATTATAAGGTTGGAGTAGTATTCAACTCCTAGCTGCAGAAGAGGTGCTAATTCCTAGCTCCTTCTCCCTCACATCAGGAGGTGAGTCATGAAGAAATGGCAGATGCTGACCTTCAAGTCAGGGCCATTTCGTGGATGTAGATAGTACTCTTACACCTGTTGTACCAAAACTGACTTACCAATAAAAATGCTAATGAAGATAGGAAGAAGGAAAGAGGCTGATTTCCAGCCAAAAAGGCCTAAGGGACCAAATCCAGACTGAACTACAGAGATGGTTCCTAAGGTAACCAACCTCTTGGGGCTGGGGCTTGACTAGAAGATAAAACTACATAGGAATGAAGGCACTGAACTCTTCTTTATAATCCTCACACTGAGATTTCTTTTCTATCTATATAATTAATGTTGTGTGTATACTTCAAAATATTGCAATCTCTCACATTTTAATCACACATTTTAATTATTCTCTAGCTCTGGATGGAACACATCTAGCACTTTAAAAGTATATATTAAATACAGATACTGTTAGTGTGATTTTTATAAAATATATCTAAATACATAAATATATTGCAATCTTGATCTTTCTTTTCCCAAATGGACTGCCACAATTGTGCCCATTTAGAGTCTCTGAGTTTAAAGAGTTCATTTGGAAAACAGAGTTAAACTCTAGTGTTTCTATTTGTAGCAAACAAGAGTGTATCTATGGCCAGGTGCAGTAGTTCACGCCTGTAACCCCAGCACTTTGGGAGGCTGAGATGGGCAGATCACTTGAGGCCAGGAGTTCGAGACCAGCCTGGGCAACATGGTGAAACCTCATCTCTACTAAAAATACAAAAATTAGCTGGGCTTGGTGGCACATGCCTGTAATCCTAGCTACTAGAGAGGCTGTGGCAGGAGAATTGCTTGAACCCAGGAGGTGGAGGTTGCAGTGAGCCGAGATCGTGCCACCGCACTCCAGCCTGGGCAACAGAGTGAGACTGTCTCAAAAAAACAAAACAAAACAGAAGTCTATTTATTTACTATGAGAATGATTCTGACATTCCCTCTAAGATCACCACAATAAATAATAACCTATACACCCAATTCTATTAAAACACTTAACACTTAACTATCTTTTATATTGCCATAATCCATGCATACAAATGTAACAATACACATCAAAACTTCTATCAAGTTAGTTTTCACTGAAAAATTCTAGAATTCAAATTGAATGAACTTAAAACCACATGCTATACAGTTATTGATATTTCCTGAATGAATGTCAGAGTTCTGCCACAATACATCAAAAACTCATTTCATGCAACCAAGGTATAAGGTGAAAAACGCTTTATCAATCCCTGACATAACTAATGTTTTGCTTCTATAAAAGCAAATCAATAATCAACACAACAAAATCTTACTCACTTTTTAAATAAACACAACAAGGATTTTGTTTGGTTCATACCTAAAGAGTTAACTCTAGGAAATCCAACAAATTGGCCCCGAAATATTGCTTAGCTTCAGGTTATAGATGAAAAGCATTCTAAGCTACTTAAAGCTTTAATCGTTTCTGGGAGAAGTCAGAGAAGAATCTGAAAAGGTATAAGGCTGCCTAGTTGAAAGGATGATAAAGGATTCGTTCAACTGTCTTTTTTTCCCTATCTCTATAAATAATTCTATTTTAACTTCTATTTCCTAAGGCAGGGTCACTTGAAAGCAAGTTTTAAGGCACTATATGGGGCTGGGGAAAGGAATAGCAGAAACGGGAAAAGCCAATGATATAACCAAAATTTTAGCACAGCCCATTAGTAATTTTCTACTAATTAAATGTAATAAATACCTCATTTTCTGAAATAGAAAAAAACATCACTCTCATAACCCATTATGAAAACTGTACTTATTTCCTCTTGCTAATTAGTACTTGAGCTAATATAGAAGACAGAAAATACAAGATTTTATTACTGTACCTTTTATCCCACAGATGGCTATTCAGAAGCAAAAAATATAAAGTGATAGATCTTCTCTGAATATAGGCAAACTGAAAATAATTGTCTTCTCACTTCACAAATACATGAAGTGACTATGATTGTTAAATCAACTGTTTTTGAATCGCTTCCCAGCCTCCTACTTTTAAACAATAGTTCTGACTCCAAGTTCTTCAAGTGCCCTGTTTTCAGAGACATAGTCTCTGAAAAATAAAACAGGGTAAATAGTAGTAACATTTTTACTGTCACCCAGGCTGGAGAGCAGCGGTGCTATCATAGCTCACTGCAGATAATGGGTAAGAGGCCATTATCATGCAGGTGGCCTTGCTGGCCTGGTTGAGGAGTTTGGGTTTTCTTTGGATATAACAGGAAGCTGGGAGGTTGATATAAATTGATTTACATTTTGAAAAGAAGATCACAGCTCCTGGGTGGAAATGTATCAGGAGAAAGATGGTAAAAGGGGAAATGGGGAAACCAGTTAGGAAGCTACTGCAATAGTCTAGGCTAGAAAGAATGTAATCTAGGCAGCAATGGAACAAGAGTCGGCTAAGGGATATTCTTGTGGATACAAATGATAGGTTTATTTAGAAATAAGATATTGAAAGAGAAGGAAAATGACTCACTGGTTTCTCTGACTTAGGCAACAGGGTAAATAGTAGTGCCACTTTTTACTGATAGAGAGGACAGGGAAAGAACAAGTAGAGAAAAAAACAACAGTCAATAGTTCTGTTTTGGACATTTATAATTTAGAGATGTCCGTTGAGATAAGCAAGCAGAAATGTCAAGGTGGACAAACAAAACTGGAGACAGGAAATAGGTTAATGCTAGAAATATAAACTAAAGAATACTAAGCATATAGACACCATGGGAATAAATTAAATCACACAGCTTAGTGATTTTCAAATTTAGTGTACATATAATGCCAACTTACTGAAGATGTGGATCTGAACCCCACCTCCAGAGATTCTGATTCAGTATGCCAGGGGAGAGGTCTAAAAATCTGCTTTTTAAAATAAGTACATGGTTGATTCTGATGCAGCTGACCCTCATACTACATTTTGAGGAGCACTGATCCAGACAGAGACAGGAGAGAAAAAAAGGTCCAAACTGAGAATTACGAACTGCCAACATGTAAACCTTATGTAAGGGAAGAAGAGTCTGCAAAAGATACTGAATAGGAACAAAAAGATAAAGAAAACCAGACAGTGGTGTACTCCAGAATTCAAGTAAAAGAAGGGAGTGTTAAACTATATTGAATACTGCTGAGAAAAAGTAAGGTAGTAAGAGAAAAGTGAACATAACAATGGATGTAACAAGGAAAGTTCACTGGTCACCTTGACAGGAAGAGGTGGAGATAATCTAGAGCACTTTATGTAGTGAATGGAAAATGATATTTCAAGAATTTTTGGCTCCGAAGGAGAATAAGTAAAGATACGGTAACTGGGGAAGGACAAAGGGTATATAACAGGCCATGTAGAATCCTTTTATAGTCCATTTTTGACCAGACCTTTTATAGCAGAATCATTTAACAGTCTATGTTTTACCAAAGTAACTAAATGAATTGTTATTTCACATAATGAAGTTATTGTTTTTAAAAGCCTTTCATTTCAAACTTTAAATATCCCACCTATGATCACACAGAATTTTTCAGTCATTAATATATAACACAATTTCTCTCCTAGTCAGAGAATCAAAATTTCAGATCTTCCCTTTCCACAAAAAAGTCATAACCAATTCATACCCTAGCTCTACATGTTATTTACCCTTGCAAGATCTTCTATTTCAGAGCTGAAGTTTGTTTCTCCTTCCATCATCTCTTCCTCTTCTAATGTTCGTTCATCATCAAAATCATGAACCAGCATGTCAGCTGATGGATCAAATTCATGGTCATCTGATGTTGCTGAACCTCCTGGTAAGGAATATTTCAAAAAGTTTGGTAAACCAAATTAAGTGGATCTTATTAATATTAATGTATATATTTTTATTTGAAGCTGGATGTAAGTCAAAAGTACCAAGAAAAAGCTACGCACAGCAACTATTATGTATTGCTTTTTAATAGTTACAACAGCAAAATGGGAGGAAAATGTTTATAGCTTTAAAAGTGTTTATAATGTTATAAATATAAAACAAGTTGTAAATAATAAATGGTCATATCAAATAAGAACAGGCTTTTCGTGTGGAAAAAAGTCACAATTCTTTTTTTTCTTCTTCTTCGAGACAGGGTCTCACTCTGTCCCAGGCTGGGGTGCAGTGACACAATCACAGCTCACTGCAGCCTCAACCTCCTAGGGTCAAGCGATCCTTCTACCTCAGCCTCCAAAGTAGCTGGGACTACGACCACAACACACAGCTAATTTTTAAATATTTTTTTGATAAAGGCAGGGTCTTGCTATGTTACCCTGGCTGGTCTTGAACTCCCAGGCTCAAGCAATCATCCTGCCTTGGGGTCCCAAAGTGCTGGGATTACAGGTGTACCTGGCCCTAAAAATCACAATTCTTAACCATTTGATTAATGTTTGATAGAACCAATGAGTATGAACTCCTCTGGCCCATGAGGAGACTGTAAGTCAGCCCTCCATGTCCATGGCTTCTGTGTCTGTGGATTCAACCAACAGCAGATTGAAAATATTCAGAGGAAAGAAAACCAAAAAAACCTCTGTCTTCAACATGTACAGGCGTTTTTCCTTGTCATTATTCCCCAAACACCACAGTATAACTATTTACATAGCGTTTACCTATATTAGGTATTTTATATATATATATATACACACACACACACACACACCAGAGATTATTTAAAGCATATAAGAGAAATGTGCATAGGTTACACGCAAATACTATACCATTTTGTATCAGGGATTTGAGCATCCACAATTTTTGTATCCGAGGGAGGTTCACAGATATCGAGGGATGACTGTATAGTCATGCGAAATATACAGTCATCTGAATACACAGTCTAGTGAAGACACAGCTGCACTCAAATATTATTATTCTAGAAGTACTTCCTTGAAAATACATTCTAGTGGCTGGATGTGGTTGCTCATGCTTTAATCCCAGCACTTCACGAGGCCAAGAAGGGAGGATCACTTCAGCCTAGGAGTTTGAGACCAGCCTGGGCAACAAAATGAGACCCTGTCTCTACAAAAAATTTAAAAATTAGCTGGGTGTGGTGCTGTGTGCCTGTCATCCCAGCTACTCAGGAGGCTAAGGCAGGAGAAGTGCCTGAGCCAGGGAGGTCAAGGCCACAGTGAGTCATGATCACACTACTGCACTCCAGCCTGGGAGACAGAGTGAGGCCCTGACTTTAAAGAAAAAAAAAAAATCTAATATTTTGAGTAGCTGTCCTTAACTTAGTGGATTTTGATCAGAAATAACGCAAAAGACTGAGTAGAAGAGCAAAATTTATTAAAACTACATAGAGAACTCTTATCAAAGGCATTAAAAATAATCTAGTCTAATAAACATGTCTAACTGACATGCGGTTAGGGAATACTGCTGAACCCTATAGGGTCAAGCTTTGTAATAGTAGAATGCAAAGGCTGGGCATACATAGTCTGTAAAATATTGTACTACATTGGCAGTAGTAAAACTTGGGGATATTTTACAGACTATGTAAAATATCCCCAAGTTTTACTACTGCCAATGTGGACCTAGATTTGCAAAAGCATTGTTTACTAATAAACAAATGAGTTACTGAACACTGAAAAAATTAGCAATTTTTAAAGTTTTAACTGTTGGTGGTTAGACATTAATAGATGTACCTATTCTTTCATTTCACTCCAGAAAGATAAACAATAAGTAAAGCAAAGAGATAGAGCTGACTTCTTGAAAATCTGACTATTATGAATAAGGGAGTGCTCAAAGCTTAGGGTTCTTCAGTTACTCACAACAATTTTCAAAAGAATCATTTTTTTGAGTGCTTACTATATGCCAGATAGTATGTTCAAGCACGTCATATACATTATCTCAATTAATCTTCAAATAATCCTACAAAGTAGGTATTATCATCCCATTTAAAGAGGAAAAAAAAAAACAAAATAAAAACTCAAGGCTTAGAGATTTTAAGTAGCAAGTCTAAACTGACAAAGCCAGTAGATGGCAAAGACGGAATTTGAATCCTGAGTATACTAATCCCAACACCTATGCTTTTATTGGACTCCAAGCCTCCTGTAAATTATTTTAGTATACTGCCTCAAAGAATACTTAAGGAGAGTCTATGTACTAAGATGAGTGAATGCAAGCCAGGTCACATGGCAAAGCACTTAACATCATTGTGCCCTTTCAGAAGCATTAGAAAATACTAATATTAGGCCAGGCGCAGTGGCTCATGTCTGTAATCCCAGCACTTCAGGAGGCCAAGGCAGGAGGATTGCTTGAGCTCACGGGTTCAAGATGAGCCTGGGCAACACAGTGAGACCTCATCTCAAAAAAGAAAGGAGGAAAGGAGGAAAGGAGGAAAGGAAAGGAAACGAAAGGAAAGGAAAGGAAAGGAGGAAAGGAAAGGAACTGATATTAAATAGAAAATAACTAAAAACGTAATTATATGCCAAGTCAGATACCTTATATCAGATTATAGTAAAAATAAGTTATTAACACTTTTCAAAGTTTTAGAATAATTTAGAAAAACATTTAGAAAAGCATATTATCTTAATTTTCTTCCAGAAATTAAGAAAAGCTCAGTGCAATTTTAGCAGTGCATCTTAGTACTGCTTGAGGGAATGGACACAAGGGTTCCATAGGAGCACAATTTGAGAAACATTAATATAGGTGTAGTTTTCTGTCCCAATCCTTTTCTCTTCTGAGTTTTCAAGAAAAAACTCTCCTCAAACTTTTCAGTTCACCCAGGAATCTTCTGGGATACTGAGTAGTCAGTAATCATGTATCCCTACAAATGATGCTATACTTTTCTCCGTTGTAGGCAGAAAGACCCTAAAAAATCCCCACATCATCCCTTTGTATACTATTATCCCAATCAGAATATAATTGCAATTAGACACAGGTATTATCAAAAATAATTATGCTTAATTCCTTGTTATACTTGTTATACTCTATTGACTTTTAAAAAAATTCAAGTTCATAGGTATACAGCATCAAAGCATGTGTTATAACTCACCTTAAGTTCATTTTGTTATTATTTGCAAAGCCAATTATATATGAAGACTTGCCATTTCACTCCCTTATTATATCAAATAACAAAGTGTAGGTGAACTACTTCCTGTCTCACTCCAATTCCTTTCGCTAATGCACACTATGCTTTTTTCTATAAACTTTCAATTTTCAGTTTTTCTCTTTCCTTGATCTGACCTGTTTTATCTGACTTCTTTTTGCCTTGTTCCTTAGAACCAACTAACCATCTTATTCTTGTCAATAGCTAGGCCCACCATTAGGGTGTCTCCTAGGGGAAAAAAAAAAAAATCCCAATAATAAATCATTAGGGGTAATGAGTCTGGTGCTTTGTATAAATTAAGTATTTTGCATCAGAGTTAGGCAAATGTCACTGCTTTGTCATGAAATCCTATCCTACTGCAGGAAAGGTACCTTACATCTTTTCAAAGGTAAATTCAGTTTGTATCATGTCTACTCATTTAATCACTTTTTAAATTATCTTCACCTCCATTAATTCCCCACCTCTAATGGCTACTAGTCTTACAGGTAAAAAGCCTTACATTGTGCCTCTACTTTGGCTTACACTGGTGGAGACTAAAGACAAAGCAATTAATGTGGTCATGTGACTATTATTACTAGCATTGATTGCAAAGTACAGATGCTACAAAGGATATATAGCCTTTTCACCAGGGGACTGAAAAATTTTTTACATGACTATTCCTAATTTTCTCTACCAACTTTTATAACTGACTGTAATTAACATTATTGATAAGAACAATAAACACTGCCCTGGGCAGAAGCCTCAAATGACAAATACTGTCTAACTCAAAAGATCTATTTCAGTCTGAAAACAAGCTAAAGAAATATAAACATTCAATCTGTTAAGTATTCAACAAGTAGCAAAGCTATCAAAGACTTTTTTTTTTTTTTTTTTTGAGAGAAGGAGTCTCACTATATAGCTCAGGCTGGAGTGCAATGGCATGATCTCAGCTCACTGCAACCTTCACCTCCCAGGTTAAAGGATTCTCCCACCTCAGCCTTCCAAGTAGCTGGGATTACAAGCATGTGCCACCATGCCTGGCTAATTTTCGTATTTTTAGAAGAGACGGGATTTCACCATGTTGGCCAGGCTAGTCTCAAACTCCTGACCTTAAGTGATCCACCCGTCTCAGCCTCCCAAAGTGCTGGGATTACAGGCGTGAGCCACTGCGCGCCTGGCCAACATTTGTATTCTTCAAACTCCATTATTCTTCCAGTTCAGCCTAGGCTGATTCAAATGTAATGGAAACTGAGAAAGCCAATTACTAATATCGCTTGCTGAGTAATTATTTTATGTATCTATGTACTATCGGATGAATGCCTCAAAAATTCATCAGAAATATCTAAATCTCAATTTTATCTGCAATATCACAATACTATAAAAAACAAGTAGGATCTATTTTTTCTATGAAAACAACTTCTGTTTGAAAAAAAAATCGGAAATAATTCCACGTCCTAAAAATGAATATGGTGATCTAACACTTATCTAAGACCAGATTACTCCCAATCTTAACCATCCAGGATATACTTATAAAACAGAAAGTTCAAAAAAAATTGAGTTACAGAAATGCACAAAGCCTAATGTACTTTACTCTCAAGCATATTAAAAAGAGTAAGATGATTTCAGCTGAAATCAAAAGGACAAAATCAACATCAACTAAGCACACTAGTCATTTAAAAGGGATGTAGATGTGATCTAGTCCCACCCTCAGAGTCCAATGATTCATGTTCATAGAAAGGACCTTGCACCATGAAAACAGGCTTATCTTATGTTAAGCATTTTTAAAAGCTTTCTTCCTAAAACTTTAAACACAGAAAGGTGATTGCTTCAATAATCTGGAAAATTCAGTAATACAGAATACATCATATCTAAGTATTCAATACATGTGAGATGTTTTCAAATAAAACATTACTATGCCTCAGAGGGTTCATTTTCTCACTCTTCTGTATTGGACTACTCTTTAACCCACATATCCCATGCAAAAGGCAGTCCCATTTCTCTTGACAGTCACTGGACACTGAGGATAAAAGACTAGTACTTGACTCTTTCCTCACTGCTTCAACTCCAATGAATTACTGCCATGTAGAACTACTGTACCCAGTGGTGCCAGCCCATGGGAACCCTAAATCCAGATTTCATATATAAAATATTCTTATTTTTAAAGATCACTACAGTGGCCAAACAAAAAAAAATTTGTGGCACAGATCTGATTCAAAGATCACAGGTTTGCAATCTCTAAGTTAGGAAAAAATGAATATGTACTGTATTTGAGAAAGAATACAAAAATCCTAGATGTGTAGTCAGAACATAAAACTTGATCCTATTCAAATCTAAGAATGATTTCCTTATTTAGAATATTCCTTATTTACATTAAATATTCACTTGTTGAATCTTTTGCTTACTTTCTTTTTCCCCTCCCTCTGTAATGCACTAACAATTTTTTCTCAAATAAAAATACTTTGAAATCCCTACACAAGCAAATATTTCTAAGCTAATGATTCCTTTTTAAAAAGCACACTTTATATATATACTACAAGTCAAACAATAATGCAAAACTGTGAGAAATACATATGGCAACTCACCAAAAAAAAAAGAAAACCCAAAAATAGTCATTTTTAGGATGAAATCACAGTGGCCTCACCTGTACTTTCATGGGCAGTCAAACATTTCATCCATTTCTTTTTCCCCAGAGAAAAGAAGCATCCAGAAGAAAAGCAAGTCAGATAATAGTCTAACTCCTCTAGTCTTTATGCAACTAGTAGGACAAATGTTACTCAAATAGAAATTATAAAAAATATGGAAAATACTTACCTGGACTTGAAGATTCAACAGATGGCTGAGAAGGGGAGAAAAGAGGAAAAATTAGTATTTCTGTATAATGTATCTTCACAACCATTACCGAAATTATTCAATGACTACTATGATGCCAAAAACTATAGTAAGTTTTAATGTCTGCATTTTAGTTTTAATGTCTGCATTTTCTAAGACAAACTAAAACTTCCCATATAATCACTTCCCTTTCATTATATTTAAGCATAAAGAAAAATTCCAAACACTCCTGAATCCAGAAATAAAGACAATAATATAGAATTCAGATTTTAAAGATACATGTGGGCTTCATAACATATGTGGTTTAAGTAGTATGATTTTAGATCTTGGAATTTTCTGAAATAGATTTTCTCCTATCAACACAGAACTATGCACAAAGTTTGCTATCAAGCTGGTCTCCGACTTAAAAAAAGTGAGTGTAAGATGGGAGACAGAAACAATTTAGGACATTATCTCAAATAAAAAAGCAAAAGGAAAAATTAAAATTCTATTTAAGCACCAAATACTATATTAGGTTAACTTTACAGATAAACAATATATTTTTAAGTTATAACAGAATTAGCGAGCATTCAAGCTAAAGCCTATAGAGTTTAGGTTATCTGATGCAAGACTACACAGATTTCCAATTATAATGCTCCTTCCACTCTACCATTCTACCTGTCATAAATTTAACCACAAACAACTTGAAAATGTAAAGATAAAATTGGTAGCAACTTATTTTAGTAATGTTACTGCTTGACAATGCACAGTTGTGTTTTATCTTAGTTCAGTTAATCCACAATTATAAACAAATCATCTACAAACATAAGACTCCTATAAACCAAATATTAAAAACTCAAAAGATGCTTCAAATAACATGAACTAAAACTTCACCAATTCATTCAGAAGTATCTATTTCATGCCCATTAGAAAATACAGATGGTGGGAGGCCAAAAGCACTAGCAAAAGAAAGATAGGGATCTTGCAATATTTTATTTCTGCTAAGTAATGGGGAAGAGAGGCAAGAAGAAAAAAGGAAAGAGGGAAAATCTCTATTTTTCAAAAACGATGTGTCTAAGACAAATTCCTATAAGGTATTAAAATTTCTGTTTTTAAAACTGTACATATTACGTAATTGTAGTAAGTATGGGATTCTAGATTCCATATGGTGACTCACATTCTTTTGTGGCACACTTTTTCAAAGGTCCTACTTTTTCTGTTAAATTCTTATAAGAGAATAATTCCTTCCTATAGCATTGTCTAGCAAAAATCTGACAATAACCAGTATTGTATATTCCAGTGATACACCACTATCATTATTTTAAAGTTACTCTGACAGAACACAGTAAATACAGTGCTGCTTTTAAATCTCATTCCTCTAATGGGAAGCTTGGAGAGTAGGGTGACATGGCAAGAGTAATGCAACCACAAAAAGGGTTTCCAGCTTGCTTAACATCTTTTGGGCAGAGCTACATATTTCTGGTTCAAAATGGAGTTAACCACCACACAAATTATTACATAGTAAATCAATATTCTAAAATATTAATCCACTTGTGTTTCACGCAGTTATACTTCCCAACTGTAGGCACAACCTTCTCTGTAAGGCTACAAGCAATGTTAATGATCATCTTCATCTAATCCTAGGCTCACTACCCACACAAAATAAGACTTATGAACATTGGAATAATTATTCCATTTAACAGTTCTCTGATTTAAAAAACGGCTTTCTCGGGCGCGGTGGCTCACGCTTGTAATCCCAGCACTTTGGGAGGCCGAGGCGGGCGGATCATGAGGTCAGGAGATCGAGACCACGGTGAAACCCCGTCTCTACTAAAAATACAAAAAAAATTAGCTGGGCGTGGTGGTGGGCGCCTGTAGTCCCAGCTACTCAGAGAGGATGAGGCAGGAGAATGGTGTGAACCCCGGGAGGCGGGGCTTGCAGTGAGCCGAGATTGCGCCACTGCACTCCAGCCTGGGCGACAGAGCGAGACTCCATCTCAAAAAAAAAAAACAAAACAAAACACGGCTTTCTAATTACAAGTTACTTTATCGAAGAATAAAAGTTACATTTTTATTGATATTAGATATTAACAATAGAGATTTTGAATTGTAAATGGTGTCCATATATTTCAGTTTGTAAAAGGCCTCAGGAGCACTGAATGCCAATAAATATCTTAACCGATTGTTGCTTCACTGGTAAATAGTTAAAGTTCTGAAAAAGGCTGCAAACACTTTCCAATGATTAACATACCAAATGCTTGAGGACTAGCAGCATTTGTAAGCGTAGCTGATACAGAGTAGAACACCCAGTGTTCAAAGGTAACATTAGTGATTATGTCAGACATACCAGAATGTTTCAATGACTGATTTAAAGGCACATCTAGATTAGCACAAGCGGAGAACTAGGAGTGGTCTGCCTACAGATACATTTAATATCCATACATATTTCAGTATTTTACTTCCAAAATAAAATTCTGTTCTATATGTTTGGGGGTAGGATTGAGATTAGATTCTTTAAAGTTAAATACATCCCATTAAATCAAAGATGAGTTTCTAAAAAATTGGTATTTGAAAACATTGCATACTGTAAACATTCCTTTGTATAGCTGATTATCAAAAATGATGATCTTTCAAAATAACAAGTGAGTTTAGCATCTTAATATAGGAAGTTTGGGTGTGCAATGAGGGTAATTTTTATTTAGATATGAAATAAAATAGTACATCCAGCTTACATTCACATAGTGCTACACATTTTCTTTTCTTTTCTTGAAGAGAAAAGAAGATGAGATGGAGTCTTGCTGTGTCGCCCAGGCAGAAATGCAGTGGCATGATACTGGCTCACTGCAGCCTCCATCTCCCAGATTCAATCGATTCTCCTGCCTCAGCCTACCAAGTAGCTGGGATTACAAGCACGCACCACCACGGCTGGCTAATTTTTGTATTTTTAATAGAGACAGGGTTTCACCATGCTGGCCAGGCTGGTCTCGATCTCCTGACCTCAAGTGATCTCCCTGCCTTGGCCTCCCAAAAGTGCCAGGATTACAGGCGTAAGCCACGATGCCCAACCCAGTGCTACACATTTTCAAAAGCATCTAGGTAGCTGATCATAATCATAAATATAGGAATAATACCTGCCCCGCCTACCTCATTTTATAAATTAGTAAACCCAAGGAGACACACTGACTAGATCAAGGTTCCATGGTAGGTGGTGAAGGCAGGCCTGAAGTCTAGACCCTGACTCTTCCTTCTATACCTTCTATAGTGTCGGTTTGTACCTTCTAGAGAAATAACTGCTAAAATTTTTCACTCTTCACTTCTCTCCTCCTTCACCCTCACTTTTTTCTTCTTCTGTTTTTTTTTTTTTTTTTTTGAGAGACAGAGTCTTGCTCTGTCGCCCAGGCTGGAATGCAGTGGCACAATCTCAGCTCATTGCAATCTCGGCCTTCTGGGTTCAAGTGATTCCCGTCTCAGCCTCCCGAGTAGCTGGGACTACAGGCGCACACCACCACACCTGGCTAATTTTTTGTATTTTAGTAGAGACGGAGTTTCACACATGTTGGTCAGGATGGTCTCGATCTCCTGACCTCGTGATCCGCCCGCCTTGGCCTCCCAAAGTGCTGGGATTACAGATGTGAGCCACCGCGCCCTGCCTCTTTTTTGAAATGATTTTCATCAGTTCAAAGTATGTTTAAAATGTGACTGCAAGTAGTCATCTGTCATGTCAGACTGTTATCAGTCTTCAGAAACTGTTATCTTCACAATACCTTCCTGGAAAACCCACAACATCTACCATTAATTACTACCATAAACTAGAAAGGAGAAAGGAGAGACAAAAACAAAACTAAGGGTGGGCGCGGTGGCTCACGCCTGTAATCCTAGCACTTTGGGAGGCCAAGGCAGGCAGATCACCCTAGGTCAGTGGTTCGAGACCAGCCTGGCCAACATGGCAAAATGCTGTCTCTACTAAAATACAAATTTTTTTTTTTTTTTTTTTTTTTTTAATTTGGTGGCGAGCACCTGTAATCCCAGCTACTTGGGAGGCTGAAGCAGAAATGCTTGAACCCAGGAGGCGGAGGTTGCAGTGAGCCCAGAAAGCGACACCGCACTCCAGCCTGGGCAACAGAGACTCCACCTCAAAAAAACAAAAAACTAAACTAAACTAAACTAAAGCTAAGTAAGTGCTTATTTATAACAATACCTATTTTTAGAAAAAATACTTTTAGGAAAGATGATTTAAAATTGGGTATTAAAATATATTTTACATGTACTCATAATGTTATCAGTAGAAATAAGTTATGTCAACCACGCTGGAGATCATTTTGCTAACATGAACTTATCCTACTGATATATTTAAAAAAAGACACCAAGACATATATATATATATATAACATTCACTACCACAAAGTTGTTCATAACAAAAAGTTAGAAAAACATTTAAAGTCCATCCGTTAGCTGATTAGAAATGATACATAGTTCTTCCATATATAGTTCTTCCAAACAATAGAACACTATGACTCCATTAAAAATAATGAGATATCTCTTTGTGCTGATAGAGAAATAAATGGCAAAAAAAATTAGGAGTATAAAGAAAACTGTAGAACACAGCGTAAACTGGGCTGGAATATGAAATAATATAGAATAAATTTTTTTTCCTCAAAAGGATATACAAGAACCTGTTAACACTACTTACCTCTAGGGAATGGGGTCAGGGAGAAGAGGCTTTTTTCATTTAATACGTTTCTGTACTGTTGAACTTTTCTAACCACTTTCATGCACTATGCATTCTTTCTTAAAATGAAAGTCACTGGGGACTGATTATCTTGTGGAATTATGAGACATTTTCATTTTCTTCCTCTAAATTTTGATTTTTAAAAAAACCTAGTACTTGCTACTATATTTTAAGCCGTAATTTTGAAAAATTCAGTGTTTCGGGGGTACATATTTATCTTATCTCAGATGGAAAACAACACTAGAGAGACAGAAAGACTGTACACAGAGCATGAATGGGCTAAAACAAATTAAAAACAAACTAGTAACTTTTATAGCAAGTTGACCGTCACCCACATATTTGTATGATTTAGTTGATAAAATTGCTAATAGTTGTAATGAATATTCAATGCCTCAGATTTGCTGAAATAATTCTCTTTTATATTTTTCTAGAACATGGTGGGAAATGTCCCATACAGCAGAAAACTATAATTTGAGAGAGAGTAAAGAAATAACTAACTACAACATTACCATTATTTTCACCAAAAAAACCCTAACAACAACATAGTAAAAACATGAAGTAATTACTAGATTTTTTTATTCCAGGCAATCAAAAGCTTATTTTCAATGAGTATTACTGTCTGAACAAATTTTTCCCCTCAAACCAATTCTACCACCATTTCTTTAAGTATTGCCGTCATCTACTTAGTTATGTAGACTCTAAGTCAGAGATTCTCACAGCAATGGAGATGGGGATAGAAGCCTGGAAAGAGTTAGGGGTCCTACTTTAGGGTGAAAGGTGGTTACTGTGCCAAGGGCTCACCATCCCTCTCCTCCAATAAAATTAAGGTACTTAACTTTGTTGTTACTCGCAGGAATTCTGGGGTATAAAAAGGTTAAGAATGTACTGAAATTAAAATTAGCAATTTACTACAGTAGTAATAATTCAGAAGTAAAATGATATCATAGAAAATAAGGACCGGGAACAGTGGCACATGCCTATAATCCCAGCACAAGACAGGAGGATCACTTAAGCCCAGAAGTTCGAGACCAACCTGATCAACATATTGAGACCCTGTCTCCACAAAAAATAAAAAGCCAGGCATGATGGCACATGCCTATAGTCCCAGCTACTTGAGAGGCTGTGAGGGAAGGATTGATCACCTGAGCCCAGGAGTTTGAGGTTGTAGTGAGCTATGATTTGCGACACTGCACTCCAGCCTGGGCAACAGAGAGATCCTGTCTCAAAAAAAAAGAAAGAAAGAAAAAGAAAATAAGCACTAGGAATCTAGGAATACAGAAGGCTGGGTTCCAGTCTAAACTGTGCCATAGATGAATTGCACGACCTAGGACAAACTACGTAAACTCTCTGCTCACTTTCATTTTCTCTATGATCAAAAGATTTAGATTTCTTCAAGACCTAACTTTACTTTTACTATAAATTGCTCTAGAAACGTAACACTGCTAAGGAGTATGCAGCTAAATGCATGGGGTATGTTTAAATTTATTTTTTTAAATCTAGGACTGTTAAAAAAATCTCAATTTGCAGAAACACTTTTTTGGGGTCCTACTTCATGAATTTCATACCTACATAATAACAGTTATTGTTCTAAGCCACAGAATAAGACAAACAGAACGAGCCCCAAGCAATGACTGGTACTTGAACAATTTAATTACTGCAATGAATTTTGAATGAACGTCAAGCCAGGCAGGCATTTCTAGATAGCTGATTACTTTTCATAAAGACATGCTTAAGCTCAATGGCAGTGTTTTATTTCTGAATTATTTAGAAAACTGGTTAGTTTCACTTACTAGAATTATCTTAAAGTAATTCACTTATTGTTTCTCCCACCAAACCTTTCCCACCTATTCAAGTACCCTGACTCTTAACTGCCACTGAATTAAGCTTTTTAGGACTCTCAAACACTGGTGATCTTGACTACTTTTAAAATCTTAATAGCTCTGAAGTATAAACACGAAAAAAAAATTCATTATTAGTGTCAAGAATTATTTGAAGCTTAAATTCACTGCAGTGAAACACATTTTGCTTAGAGTAGAAATTAACGTTTTCATGAGTAACATTTAACATAATCCTTCCTTAAAAAACAAAATCCAAATACACTCAAAAAATACTAAGCAAGGAGTCCATTTTAAAGAGAAATGAATAGATAGGTGTGAATGTGAATAAACAGATTATATACCGTCTTTGAAAGTACTAAAATACTTAAATAGAAAGAAGCAAATCCATTAATTTTCTCTTTATACCACAGAAATGTGGCCTAGGTGAAAAGATAGGTCTTGAATTGTGCCATGGATTTTTTTCCTTGAGAAGAAAGTCCCTTACGTGTTTACAAACGCTAAAATAAAAGACAAATTGTTCGTTCCCAAAGGTCCCTAGTACATTCCTTATAAAACACAAAGGATTAACTATTTCTTCCTCTTATTTTTTCTCTCATTTTCCTCTTATTTTTTGCAGTTAGTAAAACTGCAACTATCCTGTAATTTCCTTCCTTTAAGTGTGACTAGGAAAGCGTCCTTTTAGAAGGTTGGTAAATAATTTTAAGGGATAATAAGCAATGAGAAATATTGCCAAAAAGTATTAAGCAAGGGAGCATATGCCATTTATTCTAAGTACATTAAATACGGCTTTAATGTTATCACAACTGAAGAACCAATATATACTTCCTATTATGGACTAAGATAATCAGATCAAATATAAAAAATTAGTATATCCTATTCACATTTAAAGCACTTTGTATTCAAGAATAAATATTTTTCTGGAAAAACATGGTTAGGGTCATGCTCTTGTAGGAAGCATCAATTTTTTTTTTTTTTTTTTTTTTTTTTTAAGCTGAGAAGCATAATACCTACATTTTTCTCTGGAGACATACTTCTTCAATAACCTGTTTTCCCCCTCAGATTTAACAAATAGATATATACTGTTGCTTTGCACTTACTCTTACTTCACAAGCTATCCTTAAATCCTCAGATTTATTTGATCAAAAGCACAATAATTCAGCATCTGGATTATTTCATCACGTTTTTATACTGGCTTCATAAAGAATGAATCTACTGAGAGCTCAAAGTGAAAGCCAACCAAACATTTCTCCTTTGTCTAATTTTTTAAAACCACTGGTCTCAAAAATCATCATAATTATTCAAGTACTGAGGCCAGGAAAACTATAAATCAATTGTGCTTTTCACTTCTTCACCTTAGATTTTTTTGTAGGACACAGATCACGAAAGTTCCTCTAACTCTTCCCCAATTCACTATACATGAAACTATCTACAAGTAACTGAAGAATATAGAAGATAAATTGTTTAAAGATATCAGGTCATTAAATAAACACTAAAAACAAATAAAAACAAAATTCCAGTTCTTTCCTTCTTGAAGTTGAACCATCCATGCGTTCCTACAAAACATTCCATTCTCCAACTGATAAAATATTTAAGAAAACTAAAACATACATTAGAAAATATTAGGAAATGACTGATTAGTGAATCAAAATATTTTTTCCTTTATCTTACAATCATGCAACCATCTTTAATTTTTAAAACAAAAAAGTTAACATAATTTCTTTTACATATTAGATCTTTTAGTTCCCTCGGCAGTAAAATTTATTTTTTAAAAACACAGAAATTATAAATTTAAGTTTTTTTAAGTTAGATTTCTCTGTATAAGCTATGTTCCTTCAGTAATATCTTGCCTTAGTATATGACTACACACCTTAAAGCTCAAACCATCCTGAGCAACACCAGGAGAGAAGAAACCACATTACCTATGCAGCACATTGCTGCTTATCCGATATTCACTGAAAGGGGTCCACTGAAGACACTGACAAAATGTATAAATCCAGCTACACACAACTCCTTAAACATGAAGGAAAGAAACACTTAAGAATAAGAACCTCACCAGGACTAAAATCCAGGTACCGATTCTCAGTCTACTGGAACAAACGCAGTCACATTTTGGGGAAACAGAAAGTACTACGTTCTCCAATTCATGTGCCTGGAAATACAATTCTTTAACCACCAAGAGCAAAAGAAGTGAAAATAAATCTAAGATCTAAATTTAGTTGTAAATTAGAGATATTGAATGTTTTAAAAATAATACTGGCAGCAAACAGTCCTGTCTGCTACAGTAAAATCTCACCCTCCTTCCTAAATCTGTATTGGGGTGCCTGTGAAACCGTGAAAATGGCAATTCAAACAAGAGAAATGCCTTATCAATCAAAATTTACAGTGGCTTATTTCAAAGGAGTCATAAAAAAATCCAAATACATCATCTCGAACTCCCAGGGATAAAGAATACTGAAATTCTTCCACGGATAAGGAAAAAAGGAAACAAAACAAATCCCCACAAAACTTCAGATATTTTAAACGTTTTTTAAACTTCCAGTTATTTAAAGTTCCAGTAGCTTATACTTAGTTCCGATTAATGATAAAACAGCAGTTGTATGCCCGCCAACTGCGGCCCAAATATGTAAAATCAAAAAAGGGGCTTTACGAACTTGATTATAAAACCAGCAAAAAGAAACAAGAAAAAGCTTCTCCAATTAAAGAAAAATTAGAAGAGAAAGAAGACAAGAATAGGGTAGCCTTGATTTGGAAAGGGGGGGGAAGCCTGGAAAGTGAAGGTGGTGGGGGAGGTGGAAAAGCAGCTCAGAGGTTGTACCTTGGGGAGCGTGCGACGGAACTGTCTGGATAAATGGGCAGACTCCCCCCAAACCTGGAGGGCTGGATTGCGGCTGGCCAGGTTAATTTACCCACTCGCATTTTACCACGATCATGAAAATTACAGTTAATGAAAGGCCGTCAGCCTTACGTTTTCCCCACTAACACAGACTGGATGTCAGTCGCAAATGGATGGGGGTGACGCGGAAGGGCGCAACAGCATCTCGCTTAGGAAGGGAAAAAACTTCGCAAGAGGAAGCAGCAGCTTCTCTCCTGGCCCCTAGCACCGGCCGGCGAAGTTGCGCCACAGGCACCCCTTCCCCGGCGGGCGCCCCCTCCCCCTCGCCCCGCACGACTACGCTGCACTACCCTTCAAACTGCCCCCGAAGTCCAAGTACGCCTCCGCTTCCTCCTACCCCCGGACCCATCCCAAGTAAGTTCCAGGCGAAGCTCCCGCCCAGAGCATGGCCTGTTCCGGACAACAGGTGGGCAGTGGCGCCAGCAGGGCTGGGCCTCTCCTGACCAGGCCCACTACACTCCTCCCCGGCCCAGGGCCGGGGGCGCCCGGCTCCGGGACAGGGAGGGGGAGCTCGCTCCCTTACCTCCGCCATATTTGCCGTACTGCCGGGTCACATCTCCGCGGCGGCCGCAGCTGGGTCACGGCCAGAACCCGGATGTGAGACTCAGCAACGGGACTCCGGCCGCTGCCGTCTCTGCCGCTCCCGCCGCCACTGCCTCGGCGGGAACGCGCAGGAGCCGCCCGAGCGCGCCCACCACACCCCACTCCGCCCCCTCGCGGCGCCCCGGCTGGGCTGGACTGGAGGGAAAAGGCCAGCGAGCACGCGCCGGAGCAGGGGCGCGCGCGCGGCCCCGCGGCCAGCCCTCCCCGGGAAGTGCGGAGGGGGCGGAGTCAAGG